>NC_064814.1:24076292-24218931 GCF_023721935.1 Panthera uncia | reverse complement strand
CTTCCTTCCTTCCTTTCTTCCTTTCTTTCTTTCTCCCTTCCTTCCTTTCTCCCTTCCTTCCTTTCTTTCTTTTTCTTCCTTCCTTCTCGCCTTCCTTCCTTCCTTCCTTTCTTCCTTCCTTCCTCCCTTCCTTCTTTTCTCCCTTCCTTTCTTCCTTCCTTCCTTTCTTCCTTCCTTCCTTTCTTCCTTTCTTTCTTTCTCCCTTCCTTCCTTCCTTTCTTTCTCCCTTCCTTCCTTTCTTTCTTTCTTTCTTCCTTCCTTCTCGCCTTCCTTCCTTCCTTCCTTTCTTCCTTCCTTCCTTCCTTCCTTTCCTCTTTCTTTCTTTCTTTCTTTCCTTTCCTCCTTCCTTCATTCCTTTCCTTCTTCTTTCTTTCTTCCTTCCTTCCTTCCTTTCTCCCTTCCTTCCTTCCTTTTATTCTTTCTTAACTTTCTATTGTGGAAAATTTCCAAGATAGGCCAGAGTAGAGAGACCAGTGTCATTAAGTCTCATATACCCACCTCTCAGCCTCAGTGATTGTCAGCACTTTGCTCACCTGATTTTGCGTATCCCCCTCCCCCACTACACACACACACACACACACACACACACACACACACACACTTTTTTTACTGCAATATTTTTTTAATGTTTGTTTATTGTTTTTGAGAGAGAAAGAGTGCGTGCACATGCTCGTGAGTAGGGGAGGGGCAGAGCAGGGAGACAGAGGATCCAAAGCAGACTCTGCACTGCCCACAGCGAGCCTAACGCGGGCCTCGAACTCACGAACTGTGACATCACGACCTGAGCTGAAGTCGTATGCTTAGCCAACTGACCCACCCAGTCGCCCCTAACTGCGATATTTTAAAAGCAAATATTAAGCGTGTAATTTCATCTTTACATATGTCAGTGTGCATTTCTTACCTAAAAGGACTTTTCTTTAAATATAACAACAACCATGTCCCTGGTCACACCTAACACAATGAGCAATCAATCCCTTGATGTCTGCTGATACAATGGCCCTGATTATCTCAGAGGTGCCTTTTTAAAAGTTGGTTGGTTGATGGGGCGCCTGGGTGGCTCAGTCGGTTAAGCGTCCGACTTCGGCCCAGGTCACGATCTCCCGGTTCGTGGGTTCAAGCCCCACATCGGGCTCTGTGCTGACAGCTCGGAGCCTGGACCCTCCTTCGGATTCTGTGTCTCCCTCTCCCCCTGCTCCTCCCCCACTCACACTCTGTCTCTCTCTCTCTCAAAAATAAACATTACATAAATAAATAAATAAAAGTGGGTTGGTTGAACTCAGCGTCCACCCAAGGTCTGCACATTGCTTTTGGTGGGTGTGCCTCCTTTCTACATAGTCCCCTCCCCCTCCTTTTTATTCTTGTTTTCATTGTTGCTTTGTTTACGTGCAGTTAATTAGTTGGAGAGACCAGGTTCGACAGGACAGAGGTCCAGCTAACTTGTTCTGTAAAGGGCCAGAGAGTACATGTTTTAAGCTTTGAGGGCTATATAGCTTTTGTCACAGCTCTTCGAGTCTGCTTTTGCAGTGCAAAAGCAGTCACAGGCAGTGTGCAAACAAGCAGGCATGTCTGTGTTCCAATAAAACTTTATTTACACAAACAGGCGGTGGGCCATTGTTGGCGATACCCACTGTAGAAGGCCCCACCTTCGGGGTTGGGCTAGCTGCTTTTTCGTGGTGTGGTACGCTTGTACTTCGATCCCTGGTATTTCTAGTTAGATTCAAGGAACTGGCTGATCAGATTCGGGTTCAGTTGTTGGGGCATAAACACTCCACGGGTGGTAATCTATGCTTCCCAAAACACCACCTCCCAGGGCAAAAGATGTCTGCTTGCCACGAGCTGTTTTTTTTTTTCTTAATTTTTTTTAAGTTATTTTTGAGAGAGAGAGAGAGAGAGAGAGAGACAGGGAGAGAGCATGAGCCAGGGAGGGGCAGAGAGGGGGGCAGGTACAGAGGCTCTGAAGCAGGCTCTGTGCTAACAGCAGAGAGTCCAATGCGGGGCTCGAACTCACAAACCGTGAGATCATGACCCGAGCTGAAGTCAGACTCTTAACCTCCTGAGCCACTCAGGAGCCCCTGCCATAAGCTGTTTCTTATGCAGGAATTGTACTCATGCCGTCAGTGCTGGCACAGATGATTCTTTTCTAGCTATGGAGATGAATTGAAGGTGATTCCTTCTGACAATTTGTAAATATGTATAAAAAGCCTTAAAATTTAACTCAGCAATTTCACTGCTGAAAACGTATCCTCGAGGAAATGATTTAGCACGTATGAAAATACGTTACTGCAAGGATGTTCATCGCAGCATTAACTATAATATCGACAAACAAGGAGCTAAGCTGGTCACCCAACATTATGGGAACAGTCGCAGAGCAATCATGTGGGAAGCACCGTGCAGCTGATAAAAACCATGGTGTGGAAGCAGCCCATTTAAAAGAGTTTGTGACATTTTGTGGGGCGGGAAAGCAGCTTTAAAGTCAGGATGGATGGATAGATAGCTAGATATTGTTTACGTACATGTGCTATAAGAGTCAAAGTGCATAATGATGACTAACTTCTATTGATCCCTTGCCACGCTCCGGGCACTTCTTGGAGCATTTTATATTAACTCACACAATCCTTAGAGCAACCTTATAAAGCGGGTGGTGTTATTTTCCTCGTATGACAGATGAGGACACTGAGGCACAGGGAGGGTAAATAAACACACCCAGGATCACAAACGCTGGTAAGTGGCCAAGGCAACATTTGACCAGGGAATCTGAATCCAGAACATAGAAACACTGTGGTACCATGCCCATTGGGGCAGGAGGGAAAAGTCTGGAAGGTATATGCTCAGCTGTTAATCATGGTTACCCATTATGGGAAAGCTTCTCGGTTTTCCTGTATTTTTTTTTTCCTATTTGTATTTGCAATTCCCTGATTTTTTTTTTTTAAACCTAGCTTTAAAATATTACAGGCTTATTCTCCCTAGCAAACTTGCATTCTCTAACACAGAGAGTTCTCTCGCATCCTTGTGGCTCAGGCCACCCTGTCCCCAGCTGAGCGAGTGATGGGTCATGTACAGAGCGGCTCAGTCCCCATCCTGTTCCCAGCACCCTGGCCAACCTTGCTGGGGGGCAACAGCAGGACGTGCTCCCCGGAGCTGGCACCCCACGTTATATTGACAGTAATAGTTGTATTTCCTCAAGAATCATTCCAGAGGGGATATTTCTTATTGTCAGGCCCGGGCGTGTGTGTAATTTCTCAAGTCCCCCTTTGTACTGACTGACCGAAGCTAAAGTGATTTTTTGGACACTGAAGTCAATTTGTCACAGTGATGCATTGATCTAATGATTCCCCTCATAAAACTAATTCCAAAATGCAGTCTGTGCGGAAACGTTAATTCTTTTTCCAGCTGTAATCTTTTAACCTCTTCGGAAGATTACCTTTTGCCGGCTCTTTTGTGCTGGCTGCTTGGCAGTCGCTTCTGGCCAAAAGCAACACGGCTCTGACCTAGACCTGAGATAGAGGTGTGACGGCTTCGTGTGCTAACCCTCCCAGACGGAGCACCTGCCACGGGGACGGTGGGCTGGGGGCTGATGGGGTGCCCACCGTGCTCCGGCCCCAGACCAGCCCCGGGGCGGGGGGGGGAGGGGAGGGGGCGGGTAGGGAAGTGGGGGGGACTCTGCCGCCTTTGGAACTCTCCTCCAGACCCGCCCTGGGCTGAGCCCCGGAAGCGCCCCCTAGTTCCCTACCTCTCTTTACTGACTGGTTCTTCTTACTCTCAGGTACGTCTGGGAGAAGGATGGGGCCACCCTGGGCATGGAGAGCAACCCCCGCATCCGTCTCGACAAAAACGGCTCCCTGCACATCTCGCAGACGTGGTCGGGGGACATCGGCACCTACACCTGCCGGGTGCTCTCAGCCGGGGGCAATGACTCTCGAAGTGCCCACCTGCGCGTCAGGTAAGGGGGCAGCCTGCCCGGGCCCGCCCCCCAACCGCAGCTCAGTGAGGCCTTCTGTCAAAAGCAGAGGAGTCTGGGGACAGGTAGGACAGGTAGGCCCGTAAGCCAGGGAGCAGAGCCTCCAGGTGGCCGGCCCGAAGGCCGAGCTTGGCGGCTGAGGCATCTCCAAGTTCAGTCTGAGCCCTGGTGCCCGTGTGTCACCTGACTCCAGACCTCACAGCCCGCCCCGCCACACCTCTCTCCCCCAGGCAGCTGCCCCACGCCCCCGAGCGCCCTGTGGCGACCCTCAGCACAGCGGAGAGGCGGGCCATCAACCTGACGTGGGCCAAGCCCTTCGACGGCAACAGCCCCCTGCTTCGCTACGTCCTGGAGATGTCAGAGAACAGTAAGGCTTCCCGCCGCAGCCAGCCGGAGGCACGGGCTCGGGGAGGCGGCCCGGGGCCGGGATCCAGCTCCCCCACGTCCCAGTTCTCTGCCTTTGAGCAGACCTTCTGGAGGCCTCCGCGTCCCTGCAGAACGAGCGATGGCATCCGCCTCCTCGGGCCTCTGTGGACGTTGAATGAGATCACGTCTGTGAGGTGCGGGACTCAGGACCTGCCTCTCTAGAGCCTCCAAGGCCGTGGCGACTCTTTTTCTTCTTTAGCCTCCAGACTGGGAACTGCAGAATTAACAGGCCTTGTTTCAGGGGCATTTTCAATACAGTTTGCCTGGAGCTCATCAATTCGAGGGGGGGAGAAAAAAGATAGAAAAGACACCTGCCATCTCTGTTCCCATGAGTCCTTGCTCCCTCCCCAGGACCCTCCAACCCCCTGGGACACGTGGGCTAAGGGGACCCAGGAAAATGACGTGGCCAGCCTCTGCCGGATTGAGTTGGGGGAGGCGCGCCTCTGCTGGCCCAAACGGGGCTGGGGGTAAGGAACACGGCCCCCAGGATGTCCACCTCTGCCTCCACCCTCTGTCCTTGTAGATGCCCCCTGGACCGTGCTCCTGGCCAGCGTGGACCCCGAGGCTACCTCCGTGATGGTCAAGGGCCTGGTGCCCGCGCGCTCCTACCAGTTCCGTCTTTGTGCCGTCAACGACGTGGGGAAGGGACAGTTCAGCAAGGACACGGAGAGGTGAGGGGAGCAGGTGCTCTCGCCCTGTGGGTCTCGGCGACCCCATTGGCCGGCGGGGCTGAGGGGGGCTGCCTACGGCCAAGACCAGTATGGCCACGCGGGGCCCGCTGTGTGCAGATCCTGGGGGCCTTGGTGTCCACCTCTGTCGAAAGGGGTAGCATCACTCACACCTGCCTCACAGGGAGGCCGCCAAGGTGAAAGGTCACCCGGGGGAGGTGCCGTGAGCAGTGCCCGGGGCAGGATCAGCACCGATTTAATGGTCCCTCTCACTGGGAGCCGAGCGAGTTCAAAGACTCCCCTCGCTCTGCTCTGCCTCCCCTATCGGCCGCCGTCACTGTTACGTGCACGTGACAGATGTCCGTATCCAGTGCCTTGCAAGACGCCAGGTCTGGTTAAGCTTTCGGCGAGGCTGCCTTAAAGATGATGAAAATTGAGGAAAAACAGAGGGTCGTCCATTTTCGAGCATCACCCGGTAATACCCGCTTCCGTAGGAGGCGACTGATTCTGGCCACTTAAGTCCTGTAACCAGGTGGTCACCTCTGGGGAGAAAGAAGCCATGCAACAAGGGGCCAGAGTGATGGTGACACAAATCCCATGCACCAAAGCGTTCCTTTTCTTATGTTTCTCTTCATTTTTTCCAGATGTATTGAGATTCTAATTGACATGTGACACGGTGTGAGTGAGTTGAAGGCACAGTGTTTTGATTCGATACACTTGTATGTTCCCATGTGATCAGCACCACAGCGTTAGCTGACACGTCCATTTCTTTTTTGTGGTGAGGACACTTTCGACCTCCTCTCTGAGCAACTTTTAAGTAGACGATACGGCATTTTCAGCTATCATCCCCAGGCTATACTTCAGATCCCCAGGATTTGTTAAGCTTATAACTAGAAGGCCGTAGCCTTGACCAGTATCTTCCCATGTCCCTCCCTCACTAGCTCTCGGTAACTACCACCCTCCTCTCTGTTTCTCTTAAATTCAGCTTTTGTAGACCCCGCGTACGAGATCGCACAGTGTTTGTCAGTGCAAATGGTCCTTCTTTCTCATAGCTGAATAATATTCCATCGTATATATCTACATCTGCCTGATGGACCCATCCATTGACAGATACGTAGGGTGTTTCCACATGCAGACAGATCTTCGAGATCCTGTGTTCATCTCCTGTGGATGGATGTTTTAAAAATTTGTTTTTAATGTCCTATTTTTGAGAGAGACAGAGTGCAAGTGGGGGAGGGGCAGAGAGAGCCAGAGTCCCAGAATCCAAAGCAGGCTCCAGGCTCCAGGCTGTCAGCACAGAGCCCGACGCGGGGCTCGAACTCATGGACTGCGAGATCATGACCTGAGCTGAAGTTGGACGTTCAGCCGACTGAGCCACCCAGGCGCCCCATCCTGTGGATGGATTTTTTAATCTTTTGTGGGGCCGCCATTTTGTTTTCCACACTAGCAGCACCCGTTTACGTTCCCACCCACAGTGCGCGAGGGTTCCCTTCTCTCCACATCCCTGACAATGCCTGTTCTGTCTTGTCTTTTCGATTTTCCATGACAGCTGATTTACCAGGTGTGGGGTGACACCTCACTGGTTTTCATTCACATTTCCTTTTCACCACCTGTTGGTCATCTGTGTGTCTTCGTGGGGAAAATGCCTATTCAGATCTGCCTATTTCTAGATCGGGTTGGGGGTTTTTTGTTGTTGGTTTTTTGGGTTACTTACTTATTTATTTATTGCTATTGGCTTGTATGAGTTCTTTATATATTCTGCATATTAGCCCCTTATCAGATATATGGTTTGCAGATTTAGCGTTTCATTTTGTTGGTTGTTTCTTTTGTCGTGCAGGAGCTTGTTCATTTCCTGTGGTCCCACTGACTTATCTTTGCTTTTATTGCCTGTGCTTTGAGTGCCGTCTCCTGGAACCCACTGCCCAGACCAACATCAAAGAGCTTGTCCCTATGTTTTCTTCCAGGAGTTTGACAAGTTAGGGTCCTACGATTAAGTCTTTAATTTTTTTTTCGTTGTTCTCCTTTAGATTTCCAGCTGATTCGATGTTTTAAGTTTATTTATTTATTTGGAGAGAGAGCGTGCGCACGTCGGGGAGGGGCAGAGGGAGAAAGAAAGCAAGAATCCCAAGCAGGCTCCACAATGTCAGTGCAGAGGCTGACGTTTGGGGCTCCGACTCATGAACCGTGAGATCATGACCGGAGCCCAAACCAAGAGTCGGACGCTCAACCAACCGAGCCACCCGGGCACCCCGTTTTTGAGTTAATTTTTGTGACTGGTGTAAGCTAGGGGTCCGGTTTCATTCCTCTGCATGTGGGCTGTCCAGTTTTCCCAACACCGTGTATTAAAGAGACTTTCCTTTCCCCACTGAGAAGAATTAATATCGTTAAAATGTCCGTGTTACCCAAAATGTCCATGTGTAAATTCAGTGCAGGCTCTATCAGAATTCCGATGGCGTCTTTCACAGAATTAGGAAAAAGAAAAAAACAGTCCTCAAATGTGTTTGGAGCCACAAAAGACCTTGAGTAGCCAGAGCTGTCCTATGAAAGAACAAAGCTGGAGGCATCACATTTCCTGATTTCACACTATACTAGAAAGCTGTAGTAATCAAAACAGCATGATATTGGCATAAAAATAGACACTTAGACCCATGGAACAGAGTAGAGAGCCCAGAAATAAACCTTTACGTATACGGTCAACTGATAGTTTACAAGGGAGCCAAGAACGTACTTGGCTCTTTAAAGGATTCTCTTAGGTGTGTGTATGCAGACCTCTGGCTTAAAACAATCGTTCGGTTTTGCCACAGTTCCAGTGAGCTTAAGTCTTTCTGGTTCTCACTGGGGGGATGCCACAGGGGTGGTGACACCGTCACAGGAGAGAGAGGTGGCAGCTAACAGGAGGGCACTTACAGGAGAATGTATTCGCTCGCTGCTGATTGAACGCCTACTATGTGCCAGGCTGTGTGTGGTCCATCAGTGGTTCGGGGAACAACGTGAACACGGCCCCAGCCCTTCAGAACTACAAGATCCCAACAGTGGAAAGCCTCAAAGCGCTGGGACATCTACCCTACACTTTCTCCACGTCTTCAGGCTTCATTTCAAACCCTGATTCATCTTCCTGATGAATCCTCATACTAACAGCCCTGAGTCACAAAGAATAAGGTGAAATCGCCCTCGCTGCGGGCTTTACAAAGACGTGGGAGTGTGCAGTACACGTTGCAAAGCTCCCGTCAGAAAGCAAAAACATAAAAATAAGCTGAAAGGGAGAGACATCCATCAAAAATAATTAACTTTTGCTTTTAATGGATGCGTGTCAGCTTTGCGGCACCCTGGTGGAACGCCGTGTCCCCTGGCAGCTCCAGAGGAGGCAATGCAGTGGCACTCGCTTCCGGAAGCGGGCGATGGGCTCGCGCACGCGCCTCGCCAGCCCCGCCCGGCCTGCCCGTCCCCAGCCCTGGGCCCAGCTGGTCGGAAAAGGAAACCTAGTTACAGCTTGCAACCGGGAAGTGAAAAATATCCCTGCTTCTGACATTCCTGGTCACTTATGACATCATCATCTCCAACAGCAGCTTCTTTGGCACGTGAGAAGCTGAGGCCGAGGTCCCTTTCCTGCACAGAAAATACACACATCTGGGGCTTTATAATGGTTTTTTTTAATTTTTTTTAACATTTATTTATTTTTGAGAGACAGACAGAGACAGAGCATGAGCAGGGGAGGGGGAGGGAGAGAGAGAGAGATACAGAATCTGAAGCAGGCTCCAGGCTCTGAGCTGTTTGTTAGCACAGAGCCCGACGTGGGGCTTGAACTCACGAACTGTGAGACCATGACCTGAGCCGAAGTCGGACGCTCAACCGGCTGAGCCACCCAGGCGCCCCTATAGTGTTTTAAAAATATTCATATATATACATGGTGTCATTTGAACCTCAACCAGTCTTATAAAGCAGACAGGTGGAGCTTTATTATACTCCTTTAAAAGATAAAGAAACAAGCTCAGAGAGGTTAAGTGACTTGCCCAAAAGCGCACAGCAGTTGTGCAGAGTCATCCAGGAACAAAGCAGCCTCCTCATTTCCCATTAAACTCCTGTGTTTGCCATCAAGACTAAGAGTAGAAAAGCCCACCCACTCTTGTTTTATGTTTATTTATTCTTGAGAGAGAGAGAGAGAGACAGAGAGAGAGAGCTTAAGGGGGGGAGGGTCAGAGAGAGGAGACAGAACTGGAAGCCAGATCCAGGCTCTAAGCTGTCAGCACAGAGCCCAACATGGGGCTCAAATTCACGAACCGTGAGATCATGACCCGAGCCAAAGTCGGACGCTTAACTGACAGAGCCACCCAGGCACCCCTGCACCCACTCTTTTTTTAATGCTTATTTATTGATTTTGAGGGGCGGGGAGAGAGAGTGCAGGCATGGGCATGCGAGCAGGGGAGGGGGCAGAGAGAGGGAGGGAGAAAGAGAATCCCAAGCAGGCTTCGCACAGTCATCGCAGAGCGTGACGTGGGGCTCCAGCTCACGAACCGTGAGATCATGACCTGAGCCAAAATAGAGTCAGACACCTTAACCAACTAAGCCACCCAAGCAACCCGTCCCACCCACTCTTGACGTTTTTATATCCAGGGTCTCCCTTCCCGAGGAACCCCCCACGGCCCCTCCACAGAACGTCATCGCCAGCGGCCGGACCAACCAGTCCATCATGATCCAGTGGCAGCCGCCTCCGGAGAGCCACCAGAACGGCCTTCTCAAGGGCTACATCATTAGGTAGGCGTCCAATCCCGGGAAAGGTAGGGCAGCCCAGACTCAAGGGGAGGGTCGGACGTGGACTGGGAAACAGCAAGGTCACGGCGGGTCTTTCCCCATCTAACGAGGGCCCGGCAACAAGAAGTGCCTTCACTGTGTTATGAAAGACTTGGGTTAGACATATAGAAGAACTTCCAGAAGGCAGAGCCTTGGAAACCAATGGGAATGCTTGAGGGAGGGGGTACGGTGTAGTGTCCTCAAGGCTGTATGGGTGGGCAAGTCTGCCACATGTCACGGCTCCACAGGCCCAGGGAGACAGGTACATATTCAAGGGGCCAACCACCCAGGAAACCAAAAATATTCCAGCTGAAACCAACTACTGGGTCAAGAACTGGTCAAAAAGTGGACCTCCTTTCTTTGGTCCTTACTGCCAATTGAAGCCCAGTTATATAGACTTTTCTGTCTCCCCTTGACCAAGGGCACGTCCCTGATAACCTCAGACTGAGTTATTAAGTGCTATTAGTTCGGTTTTGTGAATTAAAATTAGCATAAATGGAAGTTACTGAACATTCACCAATGTTCTGAATTCTGGCTGGCTGCAAATGGCATGTGCCTTTTCCTATAGGCTTACGCTCTCTGCAAGAAGTTATTGTTGAGTTTGCTCCATTATCGGTTCATTTTGTCGTGAGCTTTTGGTGACCCCAAATCAGCAGTGGTTCTCAGAGGGCGGTCCTGAGGCCGGCAGCAGCATCGATTTGAATGCAAATTCTCAAGTCCCACACCTGACCTACCGAATGGGAAACTCCGGGGTGGGCCCAGCAAACCTGTGTTTTAACAAGCCTTCCAGGGGGTTCTGATGCGGGGTAAGCCTCTGAGGACCACCGCTATGGGGTGTTGTAACACATCAAAATAATTTGAGGCCTCTGATTTTCCAAAAATGGGTAGAGGCTATCCAGCCTCCAAAATCTCGCCTGAACAGACCCCACTTCTTTATTACCGTGTGTTCTTCTTCCAGTGGAAGGTCGAAATTGGCAAAGTAGGTAGCCTCAGGTGTTTTCCCTTCACCTAAGTGAATGACCGTCAAAAGGGGAGCCACTGTTTGGAGGGTATAAGAAAATGAGCCCAACCTTTGGTTGGACTTGGCCCTCCATCAGTGAGCCCTCCAAGGTGAGGCCAGTGTGATCTCCCCAGAACTCTTATTGTCTGTGGTCATGTAGCCATCTCCCCAGTGTCCTGCCCCATCAGAAAGAACAGACACCTCCACTAGGCCTGTGCTATCCAGGGAGATGGCCGTTGGTCACCTGTGGTTTTGACTATAAAGGAAATAAAAGTACGGGTTCCCAGTGCCAACCACGTTTCAAGTGCCCAACAACCGTATATGCTCATGGCTGCCATACTGGACAGCGTGGGTATGGAACGCTCGCACCGTGACACCCGGTTTCCTGGGCACGCGCCAAGCAGGCTGACTCCAAGCCACCGCATCCTGCCTTCCGCCCCTCAGGTACTGCCTGGCCGGGCTGCCTGTCGGGTACCAGTTCAAGAACATCACGGATGCCGATGTCAACAACCTGCTGTTGGAGGACCTCATCATCTGGACCAACTACGAGATCGAGGTGGCCGCCTACAACAGTGCCGGGCTGGGTGTCTACAGCAGCAAAGTCACCGAGTGGACACTGCAGGGAGGTGGGTGGGGACTGTGACCAGGGAGGACTGGTGCTTCTCTCTCTCCCAGGCTCGCACCTGTCGGTCCTGTACCTGTCCCGTCCTGCCTCAGCCATGTCACCTGTTGTATCCAGTCCCGAGCTATTGCCCGCTGCCCCTGGCTACCCCGCAGGGTGGGAGGGTCCTGAGGGAAACAGGAGTTGGGGGGAGCACGAGCACGGCAGAAGCTTCCGGGTTACAGGGACCTTCTATGCAGTCCACCACAGGATCACGAGACTGCTCACGGAGTATCGTACATAAAAACCTCCCTGAGTATTTTCACAGCCCTCGCTTCTGTTTCTTGGTAGCCTGTGAAATGGGTCAGGCGAGTTTTATTAAACCCACACTAATCTAGAGAAAGAGGATGTCTTAAGTCCACAGAGCAAGGGGGGAGAAGGGGTGGGGCGAAGCGGAGTCTGCAGACCCCATCCCTGTGTTTGCTCTGCGTAACCGGGCAAGACTGACCGTGCTCTCTTGCACCGCCCCCCCCCCCCGCCGCTGCCCGCACCTCTGCTCTCCTCCAGTCCCCACCGTCCCTCCTGGCAACGTGCACGCAGAAGCCACCAATTCCACGACCATCCGCTTCACCTGGAATGCCCCCAGCCCCCAGTTCATCAACGGCATCAACCAGGGCTACAAGGTATGTGAGGCCCCTCCTGGCCCCAAGAGGAGGCCCGGGGATTCTCCGAGGGAGGCCAGGGGCTGAGGAGGAGGGGAAAAGGGGAGGGATCCCCCCCATCCGTTCGAAATCATTGGTTCGAGCCAAACAAAGGACGTGTGGTCAAGGCCAAGGGCTCACAGGCTCTCTCTAAGGCCACTTCCAGGCTGGGGCGGGGGGGGGGGGGGGGGGGGGGGGGGGGGGGGGGGGGGGATCTGGACACTGCCCAGTCTGTGACCCAGTGCCTGGGAGTTTTCTCGGTGAGACTAGGGTATAAACGAAACCAGATTCGTTTCGGGCTCAGAAACACTTGGGCATAGCCATGGCCTCAGAAAAATCCGGAATCCACTTCTTACCGCCAAGCTGTGGCTCTAACAGGCATCCTGCTGGGACACACGTCCTTGGCATAATGTACCTGACCCCACAGAGAGTATGGTTAAGGGCACAGGACTAGGACCCTGACAGATGTGGTTAAGATCCTGGCTCTGGCTGTGCCCCTTACTGGCTCCCTGGACAAGTCCTATAAGCTGTCTGAGCGTCCCTCCTTCGATGAATGTTTACTGAGCCCTACTATCCGCACTGTTCTAGCTGCTGGAAACCCAAAATAAATTCCCATTTCCTCATTTGTGAGGGAGGATGATAATGACATCCGTCCCTTGGGGTGGAGTGAGGATTAAATGAGATGATATTTGTAATTCGTTGAGCACAGTGACAAACACATTAACAAGCGCTCAGAAAATGATAGTGGCCGTGGTGGAAATGTATTCGTCTGATCAGGCTTTCCTAACCAAGTGCCGCAAAAATGGATTTCCTTCCAGTTCCAGAAGCTGCACGTTTTAGATCAAGGTGTCGACGGGGCTGAGTCCCTCCGAGGCCTCAGTCCCTGGCGTGCAGGTGCCACCTTCTCCCTGTGTCCACACGTGGTCTTTCCTCTGTGTGTCCAGATTTCCTCTTCCTAGAAGGACGCCGGCCTTGCTGGACTACAGACCACCTTAATGGTCTCATTTGAACTTTCTTGCCTCTTTAAAGACGCTCTGTCCAAATACAGTTACATCCTGAGGTCTTGGGGGTTAGGACATCCACGTGTGAATTTGGGGGGGGGGGGGGGGAGACACGGTTCAGCCCGTGGCAACTAATAACAGCAGCTGTTGTAGTTGTTATCATTGTAACTGTGCTAAAAATCAGGACTTTTCGGGGCTCCTGGGTGGCTCGCTAGGTTAAGCATCCGACTTCGGCTCAGGTCATGATCTCACGGCTCATGGGTTCGAGCCCCGCGTCGGGCTCCCCGCTGACAGCTCAGAGCCTGGAGCCTGCCTCAGGTTCTCTGTCTCCCTCTCTCTCTGCTCCTCCCCCATTCACACTCTGCCTCTCTCTCTCTCTCAAAAATAATGAAACATTTAAAATTCTTCGTAATAAATAAGCATTAAATTTTTTTTTTTTTTAATTTGGGATCTCAACGATCCCTTCCTGGAACCCAGACCTTGATCCCACACCTGGGTCTCTGCTCTCACCCCATGCCAACCCCCACTAAGAAAACTGCAGGTGGATCGCACAGTATGCGGTCCACACCATGGTTTACGGCTGTGCCCCCCCCCCGCCCCACAGCAGGTGGGAGGATGGGGTGGGCTCCCTCCAGATGCGGGAGGGGAGGCAGCGCATGTCAGGAGTGGGCCACCAGGGGGCAGGCCGTGAAGGGGAGACACTGCAGGGTCCGGCTTGGAGCCCAGAGACCTGGTGACCTCCTGGTGACCGCGGACACTTCCAGAAGGCTCCCGCACTCCCTCTGTTGCACGTTTGCGTGGGTGGAACAGCCAAGACGATCCCTAGGACTGGCAGCCTGGGCTGTTACTACTGCAAGCTGGGGATGGCTGGCCAGAAAGGGGACCGAGATTAAACCGCAAAGAGACATTTCTGTTGGGGTTGCAAACAAAGGAGGGATGGTCCAGAGCCGGGGCTCCCCCTGCCACAGCCCTCTTGCTCCCAGGAAGGCAGGGCGCCAGGGCCGAGCAGGGCCGTCCTGGGGCAGGGAGCTGCAGCTGAACATTCGCAGCGCGGGCTGCCTGGCTGGCTGGAGAAGCCTCCTAATTGGGACTCTGGGGGGAGGCAGCGGAGGGAAAAGGGGAGGCTCGCACTGTGCCGACGAGCTGAGCTGGGAACAATTAGCTTCTTGCTGCCAATTCTGAGTTTTCTTACACAAATTGGGGCGGGGAGGATAGGGCTGGGCTGCTTCTTTTTTTGAAAGGTTTTTTAAATGATTTATTTATTTTTTTGTTTTGAGAGAGAGAGAGAGAGAGCATAAGCAGAGAGAGGGGCGGGTGGGGGGGGCGACAGAGGATCTGAAGCGGGCTCTGTGCTGACGGGCTGTCAGCAGCAAGCCCGACGCAGGGCTCGAACTCATGACCTGTGAGATCATGACCTGAGCCTAAGTCAGACGTTCGACCGACTGAGCCACCCCTGGTGCCCCTGGGCTGCAGATTTCTAAGGCAGGTGCAAGTGGCCGGGACAGTTCAGGCAATTCAGGCCCAGACTGAGTGGGAAGAGGCCACAGAGGCTCAGATTGAAACTCCAGAGCCTATGCCTTTTCTTGCATTAAAAAGAAAATGTGTCATATGCGTTCATGGTAAAATGGTAACTATAACTTGATTTTTTTTTTCTAAGTACAAATGGATATAAGCAGGCATTTTGTTTCTTCTTTGGCCTTCGGTATCACAGGGAGGAAAACAGCAGTGCCTGTCCCTTCCCTTGTGTACCTCCAACGAGAATGGACTCCCCCCACCCTCGCCTTTTAATTGTTAAAATTTTTCCAACATCTACAATAGTAGAGGGAAAACCGTAATGACTTTAGAAGACCACAGTGTATCCTGACGTCAGCAATTACTGGCTCATGATCAAACGTGTTCCTTCTATTCCCCAACCCTCTGCCTCTCCCCTGGAATATTTTTAAGCAGATCCCAGGCCACTGTATCCTTTCCTCCCTAAATATTTCTGCAGAGAAATAGCATAAAGCCTCTGTTCAAAACACAACCACAGTAACCACACTGTCATCATTGTGCCTAAAAATATCAAGCCCCCTTGCTATCGTCAGATATTCGGTCAGCGTTCACATTTCCCTGATCACCACATCATTTCTTTTACTGGTTGGTTTATTTGCTTCAGGGTCCAAATGAGGTCCACACGACCGCAATTGGTCCGGCTTTTTTAGGTCTCAGCTGATCTATAGATTCTCTCTCTCCTTTCTCTCTCTCTTTCTCTTGTAATTTATTTAGTAAAGAAACTTAATCATTTGCCCTATCGAATTTTCCACAGCCTGGATTTTGCTGATTGCCTCTCTGTGGGGTCATTTAACACATTCCTCTGAACACTATATTTGCAGTAAATTGGAACTTAGAACTGGAGGCTTGATCAGATTCAAGGTTTGATGATTTGTTTTGTTTTGTTTTTTCCAAATATTACCTCCTAGATGGTGTTGTGCATTTACATCAGAAGGCATAAAGTCTGGCTGTCTCTCTTACTATTGTGTGGTGACCATTGATCACCCTGTATGATATATTATTATTTCGGTAGGGTTGCAAAGTGGGGACAGTCAAATATTATAATTTCTCCTTGATTTATTAGCTGAAACACTTTCAAGTAAAAAGAAGTTACCCCTTACTAACTTTTTGGTTACCCGAAGGTTCAGTTCATCTAGGGAAAGCATGGTAAAAGTTTAGTCTTCTCCCATCACTTAACCAGTTTTCAGGAAAATGAATGCGATTCCTTAGCATTTTCTAAAGTGACAGATGAGTCACTTTAGAAGGGGGGGCATGGGATGGGAGTGGGGCATCTTTTTGTCTTGTTTTTAGTATATTACTATGTACTTAAGGATTTTTAACACATCTGGTATGTTTCAACCCACTGCCATTACTATTTGTGATGATGCCACATTGACCCATCGTCGGCCTCTTTGGTTGGGGAGTTCTTTTGACAGGGCCCCGACAGTCCGATAGCTTCCTTGCAGTCTGCCAGGATGGTCCAAGCTGTCCCCAATTCCTGCACTGTCCCTGGGATCAGCCACATCTTCAGAGAACCTTGTCCCTTCCAGGAGGAAATGATAGTTAGATACCAAAATCTGGGCATCAGGGGTGCTCCTTGTTCTAGCACTGGATGCCATTTTCAGGCTCCGTTAATGGACAGCTTGGAAATAATGCTTCTTCTCCGCCCCCACCCCCCGCCTCCTCCTCCCTCCCTCTCCTCCTCCTTCTTCTTCTTCCTCCTCTTCTTCTTACCCCCCTGTTCCTCCTTCTCCTGATAAAACACATACTGATACTTCCAACTCAATTTCAGGGCTATAAGATCTTTAGTAATCTTATTGGCCTTTGTCTCTCTTTGCTCCACACTGAAAATCCAGTACCTACAACACCAGCATAAGTACCTGTCTACTTTATCCCAGAAACACCCACAACACTTTCAGAACAGTAATACCACCGCAGGGACTACCGAAATAGTGTCCAAAATAGTGTCTGATTATCTGCAGTGCTTTCCCTTCCTAGGGTATATCCCGCTAGGAATGTACTTCACATGGCTGTGCTACAAAATCTCTGGAAATAGTTTCTCTCTGTGTAATTTCGCTACAGCTCAATACATCATTAGCTTCGTTTGTTTCATTTCGGTTTTGATTTTTAGGGATTGATTTTTTAATTTAATTTCGTTCTGTAACTATGGAACATATTTACATGGTTCCAGCGTTAAATCTACAAAGTAAATTCAGAGAAAGTCAGCCTGAATTCTGGTCCTTTCCTTCCCCACAGGTTTGATTTCTTTTTGCCTGCTTATTTTGGTTTTTCTTTTCATTTCTCTCTTTTTTTTAAAGTTTATTTATTTATTTTGAGAGAGAGTGAGTGGGGGATAGGCAGAGAGACAGGGAGACAGAGAATCCCAAGCAGGCTCTGCTCAGCGCAGAGCCTGACATGGGGCTCGATCCCACGACTGTGAGATCATGACCTGAGCTGATACCAAGAGTCGGATGCTTAACTGACTGAGCCACCCAGGAGCCCCTCGTTTCTTTAACATAAACAAATGCATACATATATACATGTGTATCCTCTCCTTCCTAGATAAATGGCAGCGTTCTCTACACACTTTTTTCCATCCTGCTTCTTTATTTACAGTATATCCTGGGGATCACTTCACAGGAGTATAGAGATTCCTGGTTCCCTTTTTGACATCTGTATTGGACTCCATCAAGTGGCTTTCCCATAGTTTTGTCAACCAGCTCCTCAGGGATGACATTTGGATTGTTTCCAGTCTTTTACTATAATAAACATTTCTGCAGTGAAATAGCTCTGTGCCTATATATCTTTTCATATTTTTCACATTTAACTTTGGAATAGATTCATAGAAAGGAGGTTGCTGGATCAAAGGATAAGCGTACATATAATTTTGCCCCTCTTGCCAAATCCTTCCATTATTTTTTTTAATTTTTGAATTTAATTTCTTAAACAGGAAATATATTTACGTGATTCAAAAGTAAAAAGATAGATGTGTGGCAGAAATCCTGTATCCAGTTCCAGCTCTTCATACGCCTGCTTCTGTCCCACCCCCGAAACTCTCCCCACTCCTGGCAAACACTGTTGTTAATTTCCTACAAATCCTACCAGAATGTTCTGTGCGAACCCATGCACATGCAGAGAGAGAGAGAGAGAGAGAAGGAAAGACAAAAGGAGAGGGAAAGAGAATCTCTCTACTTTTTTGCTAGCTCCGGTAAGCTAGCAGGCCATATAATACCATCCTGCTCTGAGCCCCGTAGCACATTGACTCACTTCATCCCTCCTCCTGGCAGCCGGCAAGACAGCTATCACTGCTCCTTGTAATAGCCTGAGGCTCGGAGAGGTTGCGTGACTTTCCCAGGGTCACACAGTAAGTGACAGCGCTGGGTTCTGCTTTTCTTCCTCCCTTCTTTGGACGCACATTCTGCTCCCCACACATAAACACACGCCTCCGACACCAGCACCCTTCAATGACAGGGCTTCCACTCTCCAAGGGGGCGCTGCCTGTCCCAGGAACCTAGATCGGGTGCTTTTCCCCCAGCACGCAGGCTCCCGTAGCCCCCCACCCATGCTGAGGACAGCCCGGTCTGTTGGACTCTGAGCCCAATGGCCTGATAGAGTAAATCAACACCGACCCTGGCTAACGAGAGCAGACACACAGACACCGCGATGCTCACCTAACAGCTGTGTGGACCTTTGAGAGACAGGCCTCCGTCCTGGGTCTAGGGGTGGGCCCACAGATCTGAAGCCAGCCCCTGGCTGGTCCATGCGCACCGACCAGGCCCAACCTTCGTGGTCCTCGGTTCCCTTTCTGCAACAGCACAGGGCAGTGATTCCCATCCAGTCCTTGCTGCGATGATGCAATGGGACTGGTGGGGGATGGGCTCACCCCAAGGCCAGATGCAGAGTAGGAACTCCTAGCAGAGCTCCACCCGGGGCTGCCCAGAGCCCACCTCCTTTCAGGGAATAGGAGGTGCAGAAGGCAGCTGTTGTCCTCCTGGCCTGAGGGAGAAGGCTCCTGACCCCCAGCCTCCTCCTCTTCAGACGCAGCTAAACGACTGGCGACTCGCATCGCAGAGTAAATATTCTGAAGCAGCCTTGGTCCTGCCGCCATCTTGGGCTTCGGGCCTGGAACCATAAGATGGTGAAGTCGCTCAGAAAACCACCCAGCCGTCACCCTGGGCGCTTCTGGGTCATTTTTGAAGACGGTTCCCAGTGATACTGTTTTAAGGCACCTATAAAGAGATTCTTTGTCCTTTCTTCCGGAAATAACAGTCGTGACTATAATTGGCCTGAACCCAATAAAATAATATTTACCCAGATTTTGCACTTGCTGTGGAACACACCACACAATTAATTCTAATGGCGTAATTAATTCAAATTTACATTAATTAAATTAAATTAAAACATTAAACTTGTTTCTTAATCTACTCCAAAGAAGTTCGGCAATTTAATTGCTATGAAACAAGATAACCTCAATAAGGAGGATATTTAACATACTTATTAAATGCCACTTAGTATTTCTGATTAGTATTTTTAGGGTCTAATTAGTGTCTAATTAACTTGCTATAGGCTATCTTTTCACAATACCAATTAAATTTCAAAACATCCTTTATAAACACGCGGCCACAGAAAGAAGATGAAGCATTGTTATAGGGGCGAGTTAATCAGGAGACATCAGTGTGGTATTGTTTTATATCTATAAATACTGGTGCTTATTAAAACTCATCAAGTATTGCTTTTCACCATTAATTGCTAGTTAATCAACTTCAAATAAACGAGGAACTCTCTGAGACCAGCTGTCATTGCTGGAGACAGATGAAGGGCCCAGAAACCAGGCGTGTGAGGGGACAGTTCAAGAGGCAAGAAGAGAAGGAAAGGAAGGCAGGAGGCACGTCCATTCCAGGCGGGGTGTGCAGAGGGAGGGCAGACAGGAAGCCAGGCTGAACCTCCAGACGGGGTTTTCTCGCTGAAGCTCCACCTCCAGGTCGTGGAGTCCCTCCAGTCCCTCCGACTGAAATCCCAACTTGGAACTAGAGGAAAGGGGTAGCCGAGGAGGCAGCTCTGGGTGGCGGGGGGACCCCAAGGGAGACCCTGCCCAGCCCAGAGGGAGAAAGCCATAGGAGCCTCGGTATTGGAATCAGAGCCCTTGAGCTGTGTGCTATAGTGGGAGTCACTGAGCCTCTCTGAGCTCATCCGTAACATACAGGGTGGGCTCCACGCTCAGAGGGACCCCCGTTCACCTTGCATTTCTTAAAAATTGTTTAACGAGGGGACCCTCCCTTTTCACTTTGCACTGAACCTGCAAGTTCTGTAGCTGATCTGGTAAAGACCTCCCTCGTGAGAGACCGCTCGTAGAGAGCAAGTTCGCTCAGTGAACGAACAGTGCCCCAAAGCAAACTCCCAGAGGGACAGATGCTCGTGACCTGTGAGTGGCTGCATGGCCACCCCTTCCCTGGGAGGAGGGACCCTAGGGAGCTGGGCTCCTAGACTCTCTCTGTCCATTGGCCCAGACTGTGGGAGAGTGCTCGGCCTCTTCTGGAACGTTCTTGCTGCCCTGCCTGAATTGCCGGCCTCTCCCCAGCTGATTGCCTGGGAGCCTGAGCAGGAAGAAGAGGTTACCATGGTGACTGCCCGGCCCAACTTTCAAGACAGCATCCACGTGGGCTTCGTGTCTGGCCTGAAGAAGTTCACCGAGTATTTCACCTCTGTGCTGTGTTTCACCACTCCCGGAGATGGGCCTCGGAGCACCCCCCAGCTGGTGCGCACCCATGAGGACGGTAGGCACCGCCCAACCCCTGCTGTCCCTGCCCCCTACCACTCCCCTACCCAAGAGCCAGGCTGAGCGCTCCAGGCACAGGGGGATCCCGCCCTTGTTTCCCATCCTGGGGTGCCCCTGGAGCACCACTGGCCGTCTTGAAGACAGTGGCCTCTCTCTGGATCTGATTGGCATTGGGTGGGGTGGGGGTCCTTTTGGGGTACAGTGCCTGGACCTGTGGGACACCTGAGCTTCAGTGAAATCCTAGACACCTCGCTGAAGGTCAGCTGGCAAGAGCCAGGAGAGAAGAATGGCATCCTCACAGGTAGGCATCTCGGTGTTACTGAGCCAGGGGGTGAGACAGGGCCATCTAATCCATCCCCCCGCCTTTGACCAGTGCTCGTCCAAAACCTCCCAGCAGGCCACTCTTTCTTAGAAAGTATTCAGAGGAGGCTTTCAGCCCACCGGCGCCCAGGTCAACCCAGCTCACCTGCCACAGGCCTCAAGCAGCCGCCATGATAACTCACCCCCTCCCACAGTCCCCACCCAATAGAGGCATTCCACCGAGGTTACACCTGCGGCCCCAAGCACGATGTCCCCAGCTCCCTCGGCCCCATTGCTATCAACGCATGTCTAACTGCCAGACTAGTGAAGAAGGGAGAAGCAGAGGAAGAGGGCCAAAGCCAGCTTTGGGTCACAGCCAAGCTCATGCCACCACTCGGGGCTCTCCCCAGGGTACCGGATCTCCTGGGAGGAGTATAACCGAACCAACACCCGAGTGACCCACTATCTACCCAACGTGACCCTGGAGTACCGCGTCACGGGCCTCACTGCGCTCACCACCTACACCATCGAGGTGGCCGCCATGACCGCCAAGGGCCAGGGCCAAGTGTCTGCGTCAACCATCTCTTCTGGGGTGCCTCCAGGTGGGTGCCCCCTCTCAGGGGCTCCTGGCCTCTTGGGGTTCTCCTAACCAAGAGGCTTCCCTTTTGCTCAGGAAAACTGGCTTTCTTCCCACAGAGCTCTCCCTGCCTTGGGTCCACGGTCCCTTGGCTTTCACCCCAGAGCGGGCTTACTTCTCATGGCTCCAGGTATCTGGATGGAGGCTCTGTGGGCTCACTGCTTCCTTCCACAGCTCTCAGGAAGGCATAGTCCCCCAGAGGACCCCATCCCTGTCTCATCCGTGCCCCCCCCCCACACCAGGGGGGCAGTGTGGAATCAAGCCATGGTATCTCTGATTCAGGGAAAGAAGTCTCACTGTCCCCCAGAAAGTCCAAATGGGATTCCAACCAGTGGAAGTGTTGGTTGGGAAAGGGGTAGAATCAGGTGGGAATAATTTTTAAGTTTTTTTTTAAATTTATTTATTTTTGAGAGAGAGGGGGAGGGGCAGAGAGAGAGGGAGACACAGAATCAGAAGCAGGCTCCAGATTCCAAGCTGTCAGCACAGAGCCCGACATGGGGCTCCAACTCACAAACCATGAGATCATGACCTGAGCCAAAGTCGGCCGCTGAACCGACTGAGCCCCCCAGGCGCCTCTAGGTGGGAATAATCTTAAACAGCTTGTAAAGAACAAGCTGAGATCTGCTCTCAGCCCTGCCCCTGCCAAGCTGTCTGCGACCTTGGGCAAGTCAAGTGGCCCCTCTGTGCCTCAGTTTCCCCATCTGTATCTATGGGAGATGGACTGGAGAACCGCATGGTCCTGGCTGGATCTGTAAGTTATGCTTATGACACCTGGTCAGAGTCCCTCAACCTGCCCCAAGAAATGGTTGGGGTAAACGAGCTGACTCGGTCAACCCCAACTGACAATAACCATAATCCTGACAAATAGTTATGCCTGGAGCTACGTGCTATATATACCTCAATTCATTCAGTCCTCACAACGCCCCTGAGGCAGATGATATTATCATCATCATCGCCATTTGACTGAGGAGGATACTGTGGCACAGAAAGTTTAGGTGACTTCCCCAAAGACACCCAGAGTGGAAGCAGTGAAGTTGGATTCCAGAATCTGTACTCTTTCTGTTCGTCCTGAATCCCAAGGCTTCTGGTCAGAAAATAGGGGCTGCCTCCCGTGCCCACCCCTCCTTCTTGTCTTCTTCAGCCTCAGTTGGGTTTGGGAGGGCTGAAATGGGTTGTGTGTGGGCGGAGAGGAGGATTCGTTCTGGAAGCCTTCGCATGCCCAGCTCCTGTTTCCTAGCCCGGTCAGCCTCCCCGTGGCCCCGTGGCCCTGAGAGACCCTCCCAGCCCCCAGTGCTGTGTCAGGCCCCTGGTCTGCACACAGAGCCTGCAATGCAGGAAGAAGGCTGTTGGAGAGCTGCAGCCTCAGCCCCGCTCTTCCTAGGAGGTTTCTAGAGAAAGGGTGGCACACGGCCCCTCCCCTGCCTTCCCACCCCCGCCCCTTCCTCCTGTTCCATGTGGAAGGACCTTCTCCTCACCTGATCTCCTTGCCTTCCCTGTTTTCCAGAACTCCCAGGGGCGCCCACCAACCTGGGCATTTCCAACATCGGCCCCCGCTCCGTGACCTTGCAGTTCAGGCCAGGCTATGATGGCAAAACCTCCATCTCCCGCTGGCTGGTAGAGGCCCAGGTAAAACCTGCCATGGGGGAACCTGCAGCCCGGGCAGCCGGCTCCCTGGCCTTGGGCCCACCCGTGCTCTTGAGTGCCACTCATACGCATATTTACATCCGGGTGCATCTCCATATGCCACTGTCAGACGGCCCAACACACCAGAAGTGCCCACAGTCCCCCGTACCACCCCCATTTCCCCTGACCGCCATACACGCACATAACCGTAAGTGGTTGAGTCTCCGCTCTGGCTGCCCCGGGCCACAATTATAAGCTCCAGCACCTGCGCTGCACCCCCAGAAAATTCTGATTCTCAGTTAGCTGGGGTTTTAGAGGCATGCCAGGGTGCACAGCAGAATCACCTGGCGAGCTTGTTAAACACACAAATTCCTGGTTAACAGCCCAAGGGATTCTGATGGGCTGGGTCCAGGGCCAGGCTGTTGGCGTGGGGGGTTTCTAGTAAGCATTTCACCGTATTCTGATGCAAGACGGCTTGGGGGGGGGGGGGGTCACACCTGAAGTCATGTTTAAGGGCCTAGAAAGATGGTGGCCCCGCTTGGCGCCCCTCCAGACCTTCTGCAGGCAGGGCTTGACCTCTTAGAAAGCGGGGCACCAAACATCCCAGCCCCACAAGCTGGGCAGGTCTAAGAGTGTCTTCCTTTTCCAGGTAGGCGTGGTTGGGGAGGGAGAAGAGTGGCTGCTGGTTCACCAGCTCACCAACGAGCCCGACGCCCGCTCCATGGAGGTGCCCGAGCTCAACCCCTTCACCTACTACAGGTACCAGGGCAGGACGCGGCATTGGGGGAGGGGAGCAGGGGCGGAAACTGCCCAGACCGGGACGGGCTTTGGCCCTGAGGTCCTGCTCTCATCATCTGGCTCACTCCCCACCCCCCACCGCAGCTTCCGAATGCGCCAGGTGAACATCGTGGGCACTAGCCCACCCAGCCAGCCTTCTAGAAAGATCCAGACCCTCCAGGCACCCCCTGACATGGCGCCTGCCAACGTGACCCTGCGCACGGCCAGTGAGACCAGCCTGTGGCTCCGCTGGATGGTGAGGCTCCCCCAAGGGCAGTGGGGATGAGATGACTCCTTGGTCCTTGTCATCCTGCAAAAGTCATGGCCCTTAGGTCACACCAAAGGTGGGGCGGGGGGTGTCCACCAGAATACCCAGAGCCCCCTTCTCTTTTCTTTGCACCTAGTATCTGGTAAGGTGCCCAATCATCAGTCTTAGCCAAATGAACAAATCCCCTATGTGAGAAGGAGCTAGAAAACACTGCGTCACCAGGTGGCAAGCATTTTACCTGTTTCCTTCCATTTAATCCTCCCAGTAATCCCGTGAAAGACACATTGCTATTGACATTCACAGCTAAGAAAACCGAGGCTCAGAGAGGTTAGGAACTCGCCGGGGCCACACAGCTCCCAAATGGTGGGTCTGAGGATCAAATGTAAGTTGTCCCGTCTGCACTGAGTTTGAGAGTGAAGGGTTGCTTCTGAGGTCGACGGGCAGGTGAGGGAGACCATCCCCACAGGTCAGGGTTACCTGTGAAGGGTCATTACCCCAGGTGACCCTGCGCAAGGTAATAATCCGAACATGCTGAGGGCTTTCTCTCCTGCCAGGCACTGTTCTGAATGCTTTACTCAAAGTCAAACACAGAACCCTCTCCACGGGCTTGTGACAGCAGAGTGATCCTGGCCCCTACTTTACAGATGAGGAAACTGAGGCAGAGAGAAGTCAAATAACTGACCCAAGTACCCTCCCCCACACACGTCCTCCCACATCCTGTAGTTAAGAGCAGGGCTCAGATTCCCAACCCGGGGAGCTTGGCCCCCAGAATCCACAGCCCTCACCACTGAACCCACGGCCGTCCCATCTTCTGGAGATCGGGAGAGGACATTTCTCCCCGATGCCTTTCCTCCAGGACAGCGTTTTTCCGACCGCTGCCCCCACAGAGCAGCAAACCAGGAGGTTCTAGGACCATACAAGAATTCTGAGACCAACAAACGTGGGGAACAGCACCACATGGCCCGGCTCCTCTCCTTAGGGAGCACTGAGAAGAACCTGCCTGACCCCGCATCACCAGCCAGCCTGGTCACATAACTCTGTCTTATTTCCACGTGAGATCTCTTACCACTTGTGCAAAACACAGCTTTGCAAACCCCCATGCTGTGGGATTTACTAGAAAGCCGTTACTCCCTTTCGCTTAGGTGGACGCCGGATAAAAGGAACTCATGGCACCATCAGTCCTGGACCAACATTAGTTATTAATTATGATTCCCCTCCCAGGGAGCCGGCGCCGAACAGAGCGATCTTTCCATCCGGTTCAGTGGCCCCGCGTGCCACGGGCAGGCCCCCCCCCCAAGCACGTGCAGCCCCTATTACTGTTTGCCCACCCCCTCCCTTCCTGGGCCCCCCTCCAGCCCGGCTCCCTGCCTCCCTCCTGCAGCTCTTCTTAAGGTTTCCAAACACTAAAAGACTATAGAGTCTGATGCCCAGGGGGTCTGGAGGAGGAATGAAAAGGCAATTGCTGTACCGTGCGGGGCCCCAGGCACCTCCAGACCCTCTTAATGGTGCACGGCCCGTTACCTTTCCCTGGCAGGTAAGGAAGCGTGAGCTCTAGGCCCATCGATTGCTGTCTTAATGGTCTCTGGTCGGCTTCCCTAAGTGTCTGTAGGGGCAGGGCCTGGCAAGAGGCAGTGAGAATGTAGGGAGTGAGGCAGAGGCCGAGGAACGGGAGGAAGTGGGTCAGAATGTGGGCAGCCTGTGGACCGAGGCTCTTCGGAGCCCCTGGGGAAGCAGAATGGCAGGGAGGTGAGGGCCTGAGGGCACCCGGGCCCCAGCTCTGCCACCTCCAGAGAGAATCTGAAGGCCGAGGCCGCAGATCACAGTGCACCCCCGCCAACCTGCACACACCTCCCCAGCTTCTCAACACCGCCCAAGTTCCTCCAAATGACCTTGAGCCAGCAGCCACAGCCCCACAGCCTAGGAAAGGAATCCGTCTTTTCTCTTGGCTGAAACTGAAACCAGAAGGAGGAGGCTGAAAATGCAGCAGGAGAAACTGAAGTTTGCCGATGGAAGGACTTGACAGAAACTGGTGTCCCATCCACGCTCGAGATGCTGTCCCCCCACGCTGGCTTCTCCAAGGGCGGGCATGAGCTGAGACCAGGCATGTTATAGGCAATTAAAGAAGTGCGTGTTGGCAGCCTAAGCGAGGGAGTTAAGTGATAAAGACAGCCAAGGCCAGAGGTGCTGTGCTCATCAGTGTGTTGGACAGGCAGCCTGTGTGGGTCTGCTCTCCATCCGACTCCCTTGGCGGGGTAGCAAGTTTCCCATGCGTGCAAGAATGGCTGCTGGTGCATCCTTAGAGCTTGGAGCAGAGAGACGGGGAGATGGGGGGAGCCGCCAGAAACACAGACTCACGCAATCCAAGCCGCACCCAGCGAGAGCGCCTCCCATGGGCACCAACAGGCTGGACGGTGGGCACGATAATCCCATAGGGCTCCCCGGAAGAGGGTGAACAAGCCAGAGGGTGCCACCCCGGGTGGACCTGGCCTCAGCAGCTCTGCCGCCCTGCCTTCCCGCAGCCTCTCCCAGAGATGGAATACAACGGGAACCCCGAGTCGGTAGGCTACAAGATCAAGTACAGCCGGGCAGACGGCCACGGCAAGACGCTGAGCCACGTGGTCCAGGACCGCGTGGAGCGCGAGTACACCATCGAAGACCTGGAGGAGTGGACAGAGTACCGCGTGCAGGTCCAGGCCTTCAACGCCATCGGGAGCGGGCCCTGGAGCCAGACGGTGATGGGCAGGACCCGGGAGTCAGGTACCAGCCACACCCCTGTTCCCAGCAGCCTGCAGCAGAGATACCCCCACCTTTGTCTCTCTGCCCTCCGGGCCTTCCAAGGGCACAAAGGCTGAGCTGTTGTTCAGAATAGGCCCAGGGTCACTTTCCTGTTTGTGCTCCGTGTCCTGGCAGAACACTCTCTGTTGTTGCCGTGTCCCCCAGCATCTTCTCACCGCCCCCAAAATCAGGGGGATCCCCACCTCTGTGGGTGAGCCAGGCAGTCTGCACCTGCAAAGTGCCCATCTCTCTGCCCTCATCTTTAACCCTGACACCCGGTAGTGCCTGCAAGAACCTGAGATGGGGAGGTCGGATTAGCTACAGAACATTCCAGAAACAGACAAGGGGTCACCCACAGATTATGAACCCCCAGCCTTCAGGCAGCCCTCATTCATCCACATGTGGTTTGCCCCTTGGGGCGGGGGGCGATTCTTGACACCTTTTAAAGGACATCCCTCCCCATCCGGTCCCTCCTCACGCTTCACTGCTGCACAGGCTGGAAGCGGGGTCTCATCCTAACGCTGGCCTGAGCTAACGTTGGGGAGACTCATGGGAAACCAGAAGCAACATCCGTGATGTTCCAGAACCAACAGGGATCACTGCAGGATAATTGGCTACTCGGGCGCTGCCTGCCACACTTCCTTCCCGTATAGGGCCGACTGTGTCGTGAGCTCCTGTCTGGTCCCTTTCTCTCCCTCAGTCCCATCCTCTGGCCCCACCAATGTGTCTGCACTGGCCACCACCTCCAGCAGCATGCTGGTGCGCTGGAATGAGATCCCCGAGGCCGACCGCAATGGGCTCGTGCTAGGTTACAAGGTGAGTCCCGGATCCCAGGACGCCCCGTCCAGGGTGCCCTGTCCTCATGACCCCTGGGGCCCAGGTCTCCGCCTTCTGCAGTGGATACACGGGGGATCCCGGAGGCTGTGCTCCGGTCGGCATGGCAACCAAGGACTCCTCCCTCAGGACTGGGAGGCTACCAGGGAGGCCCAGGTCCTTGGGGAAGCTCCCTCCCTCCCTCCCCCAGAGTCCCCGAGGGGCCACGCTGGCTGCCCCAGGCGTACTCAGCCCCTTGGGCCCAGTTCCCATTATCTTCTATAACTGCTCCCAAAGCTGCAGACTTCAGTTCAGCCCTGGCCCACAAGTTGGGAGATGTGGCTTGATGTTCCCACTCTGCCACTGCTGGCTCTGTGACCCGGGGCCCAGTCACGCCCCTCTCTGGGCCTGTTTTCCAACCTGAATGTTCTCTAAAGACTCTTCCACCTCCATGGCCGAGTGCATCTCTGTGTCCTCCGCTCTCCCAGAACCCGAGCTTCACCGTATCCCATGACCCTCCCGGGCCGAGCCATTCCAAGGAACCCAAGACCCCCAGCCCTACTCCCACCTGCCTCGCTCCTGGGGATGAGGCCTGGGGAAGGTGCTGGTGGGCAGGACCCAGGCGCAAGGCCCTCAGCCCCTGCCCTGTGCTCTGGCAGGTGATGTATAAGGAGAAGGACTCAGACTCCCAGCCCCGCTTCTGGCTGGTGGAAGGGAACTCGTCCCGCAGCGCCCAGCTCACGGGGCTGGGCAAATACGTGCTGTACGAGGTTCAGGTGCTGGCCTTCACACGCATCGGGGACGGCAGCCCCAGCCACCCTCCCATCCTGGAGCGGACGCTGGATGATGGTGAGTCTCAATCCCTGCAAGCCCGGAGAGGCTGGGGGCTCCCCTTCCTCCTGCCTGCCCAGCCCCGCCCCTCGGGGAGTCACACTCGGCCCCAAAGGGAACCATGGCTTCTCCTGTGGGAGGCGGGTCACTGAGGGCCACCAACCTCACCGCGAGGGGGTGCTAATTCCAGACCGTGCATCCCTGAGGAAGAAGTGATGCGAGGACAGTTTGGATCGGATTCAGTCTTTTGAGCAGAATAGAGACTTTGCCCCCGTTTTGATTAGTGTTTGGCCTGGGGCGGGTTCACTTTGAGTACAGGTCTGTGCAAGGGAAAGGCTTGATTTCCTGGGCACGAGCCTCCTAGTCCTGTTTGCAAAAGAACGATGCCACCCGGGCTCCAGGCATTGGTCCCTGCAGAACTTTCCGTCAAAGGCTGACCTACGGGTCCTTGACTCCCTCCCCTCTCCCCCACATAGACTCTCATCGCCCACCGCAAATATTGCTGGGGTCCAGACAAGAGTCCAAAAGGAAGCCCCAACACCATATGTCCACACAGTCCAAAATTATAAATCAACCTAATGGTCTGTTAAATTCAGTGTGTCTTATCCTCCTGGCTTGACCTGGAAGGCCAAGCTCAAGTTTAGAAATCTGAGACTTTCTGGAATTCTCTGTGGGAATGAGGCAGTGCGAGAAGAGTTGCCTGTCCGTGACCATCCTCCCCCTGCCCTGCCCCCTTCCCGTTCTCTCCCCTGCCGCGTGGCATTCAGTCTCCATCCACGAGCCCCACACAGCTGCCCCCTGGCCACCTCTCAGTCCAGAGGTGCAAGTCTGGAGGGCGGACCTGGGGAACAGGCCTGTGTAGACGCTGGAAAAGGAGGGCTCAGGCTCAGGCTCAGGGTGGGCCCCACAGCCGCCTCCCCGTGGGTGGACGGAAGTCAGAGTGGCGTCTTCTGAAGCACAGACCCAGGACCAGGCCCCCTGACCCAGTTCTGAGGGCAATCCTGTGTGTCCATATATGTGCACATGTACCCGGACACAGCTAAAAAGGAAGCCGGAGCCTGGTCCCTTCCAGTTCTGCCAAATAAGGCCTGTTTTCAGGGTAGAAACCTCACAGATTGCATCTTCGTGTCCCTTCACGGAACTCCGAGCCACATACTCCACAAAAGCTCATTGGGCTGAGTGTCCCCTTCCCCCGCGGCCCCGCCCACCTGTTCCACTGGAGCTGGACGGCTACACCGTCACCTGCTTCTCCTTTGTGCCCTGCAGTCCCTGGACCGCCCATGGGCATCCTGTTCCCAGAGGTGAGGACCACATCTGTGCGGCTGATCTGGCAGCCCCCCGCTGCCCCCAATGGCATCATTCTTGGTAAGCCCATACCCTCTCCCGTGCCCTGGCTACAGGTCGAAGGAGGAGGCAGAAGGTGTAAAGGAGGCCAAAGGAAGAGTGGCCCAGGAAGTGTCCACGCCTCCTCAAGAAGGATTTTGAGTTTTATTTCTCCCATTATAAATATTCTGGGGCACCTGGGTGGCTCAGTCGGTTAAACGTCCAACTTCGGCTCCGGTCATGATCTCACGGTCCGTGAGTTCGAGCCCCGCGTCGGGCTCTGTGCTGACAGCTCAGAGCCTGGAGCCTGCTTCAGATTCTGTGTCTCCCCCTCTCTCTCTCTGCTCCTCCCCCATTCGTACTCCGTCTCTCTCTGTCTCTCAAAAATAAATAAACGTTAAGGGGTGCCTGGGTGGCTCAGTTGGTTAAGCGTCTGACTAACCCTAAGTTCAAGTCATGATCTCATGGTTCGTGGGTTTGAGCCCCACATCGGGCTCTGTGCTGACAGCTCAGAGCCTGGAGCGTGCTTCAGATTCTATGTTTCCCTCTCTCTCTGCCCCTCTCCTGTTCATACTCTGTCTCTCTGTCTCTGTCTCTCTTTCTCTCTCAAACATAAATAAAAAACATTTAAAAATTTGTAATAAATAAACATTAAACATTTTTGGGGCGCCTGGGTGGCGCAGTCGGTTAAGCCTCCGACTTCAGCCAGGTCACGATCTCGCGGTCCGTGAGTTCGAGGCCCGCGTCGGGCTCTGTGCTGACCGCTCAGAGCCTGGAGCCTGTTTCCGATTCTGTGTCTCCCTCTCTCTCTGCCCCTCCCCCGTCCATGCTCTGTCTCTCTCTGTCCCAAAAATAAATAAAAAAACGTTGAAAAAAAAATAAACATTAAACATTTTTGAAAAAAAATAGAAATATCATTTGGCGGGCATGGTCAAGGTTCAGGTTCCTTAAATACGATTCATTAGCTTTATGCCCCCAAATACCCCACGACGCCAGCCATCTGGTAAACCTCAGCTGCTATTTGTAAGTGTGGCCAGGTGAGGGAGCACTGGCCAGCTCAGCACAGCCATTTCCGACCTAAGGCCCAGAGGAGGGAGACTACAGATCTGTAGCACCATTTTGCAGTCAAGATTCCTCCCCTAACACACACACACACACACACACACACACACACACACACACACACACACGCAGCCCCTCGGCGGGGGAAGACTCACAGGGTTGAAGTCAGCAGCTGCGTGAACTCGAGCAAGCCGGATCCCTCCACAGCCTCAGCCCCTGCACCTGTAGAATGATGGATTGCACGACCCGGGCCGCTTCCGGGGCTCTCAGGCCTGGCGTCCCGCGGTGCCTGTCCCAGAGGAATGCTGCGTCTCAGAAGGCAGCGTGGAGACCAGGAAGGGCACGTTCCCGGAAAGCCATGAGCCTGAACTCCCCTCAGTCACTTCCTAGCAGGTGGTCTGGCCCTCTCCAAGCATCAGTTTCCTCACCTGAAGCTGTTATGGGGGTCAGACTCTCCGTATAGAGTGTCCCCCACAGTCACACTCCCCAAGTGGGAGCTGAGGACACAAGAATGACCGAGAGGGCTTCACGCAGACGAACCACAGCCAAGGTAGCCCAGGTGCAGACATCGTGGTGGCAAGGAAGGAACAACCGCGTCTCGGGGCACTGGGGACGGCTGCCCTGCTTCCCAACACAGCCCATGTCCTTTCTTCCTGCAGCTTACCAGGTGACACACCGGCTCAACGCCACCACGGCCAACACGGCCACAGTGGAGGTGCTCGCGCCCAGCGCCCGCCAGTACACGGCCACCGGCCTCAAGCCAGAGTCCGTCTACCTGTTCCGCATCACTGCCCAGACCCGCAAGGGCTGGGGGGAGGCCGCCGAGGCCTTGGTGGTGACCACTGAGAAGAGAGGTGACTGCCCACTGGGGCTGGGGCGGCCTGGGGGCAGCCAAGGGGGAGTCCCAGCCAACCCAGGTGTTCCCATCCTGTCCTAGGGCGGCTGGGGATCAGCTAGTTAAGAGCCACATTGCCCTCACCTGGAGTGGAAAGTGGGCTCAAATCTCTGATGTCCGGGTCAGTGAGGGCTCTAGGGGACTTCTAGAAGCTGAGCTGGGAGTTCCCCTTCCAAGGCTCATGCTCTGCCTCAGCAGAGGGAGGGTTGGTGAGACCAGCTTCCTTCCCCTCTCCCCTCCCCGCAACAAAGATGGTGTCCAGTTGGGGGGAGGAGGGGCTCATCAGCCCACGGCCCTGAGCTGGTGCCTCGCCTGAGGTCTGGTTTCCCCGAAGCAGGCTGGGACCCAGATTCCTGTGAAAGTGGTTCATTAGACCGTGTCCCCAGGAAAAACCAGTAGGACAGTGGGTCTCAACAGGGGGCTGCTTTGCCCCCCTGGGAACGTTGGCAATGTCTGGAGACACTGTCACAACTAACAGGGAGCTGCGACTGGCATCTACAGTCCATGGGACGGCTCCAGGCCCCAGAACCATCGGCCTCAAATGCCAGAGTGCTGAGGCTGAGGACTGCTGCAGGAGGGCCTGGGCAGTGAGAAGAAAGCCGAGCTGGGGCAGGGCCGACAGCAGAGCCCCACCCAGGGACGCCTGGCGCGGCTCGGTCCCATCAACCGGGGCCAGCGCAGGCCCCATCTCAGCTCTGGGCGGGCGGGGAGCACAGGAGCTGGGTGTTCGTACCTCCTCGCTTACCAGGCTGCCCTCAGGGGATGTGAATTCCCAGGCACCCAGGCCTCTCGCGGCCTGAGGACAGGTCATGGGCCAGGAGCCAGGGTGCCGGCTGTTGGGACCTGTGTGCATATGGAGAGGGGTAGAGCAGTGGCCATCAGGCCTGAGCCCAGAGCACCTCCTTCCCTTCCCTGGGAGAGCTCACCCCCCCTACCCCCTCCTGCTGACTCACCTGCTCCTACCCTCCTCCGCCGACTCCCAGACCGCCCACAGCCCCCCAGTAAGCCGGTGGTACAGCAGGAGGACGTGAAGGCCCGCAGCGTGCTGCTGTCCTGGGAGCCGGGAAGCGACGGGCTGTCCCCTGTGCGCTATTACACTGTCCAGACCCGCGAGCTGCCCAGTGGCAGGTGGGCGTTGCACTCAGCCTCCGTGAGCCACAACGCCTCTGCTTTCGTGGTGGACAGGTGAGGCCCGGGTCCTCCAGCGTCTCTGCTCCAGCCCTTCCTGCCCAGACAGCACCAGGGTGGTTCCTGGGGGGGGGGGGGGGGGGGGGGGGGGGGCGGGGGGGGAGGGGGTCCTGAGCATGCCTGGAGCCTGCCCACCCCCAGATGTCTCCCACAGCCTGCACCTCCCAGGATCCCGCCTCCAGCTCCGTCCTAACCTCCCTCCCTGCTCTCTGGAGCCCTGTTAGGGCTGCCTCTTAATTATCTATTTCTGGAGCCTGGAAGCCCCCTTAGCCAGGCGCTTGCCAGCCTTCATTAGCGACTCCTACCCGCCAGACCGCATTTCCCTCTCCGTCTGTAATAGGGGAGCGGAGCTTGCTCCGAACTTCCGGCTTCAGTTTAATTCCCAGCGGGTCGTATTTTTTATATTCCGGTTGACGTGACCAAGAGTTTTGAGCAAGACTTTCCTCCTCACTCTCCGCCCCCAGTAAATCAAAAAGGAAGACCTTTGCCTGGAAGAGGAACGGGGCTTATTGAGATGAAGCGCTGATTAACTCTTGAGACCCCTGACCCTTCCTAAATTTACTAAATTCTAGAAAGAGATGGCATTTCTCACGGGAGGAGTTTGCTGGGAGGGAGAGTTATCAGTGCTCTCATGGCGGCTTGAGGCCTATGAGGTAGGCAATGTGAGGACAGAGCCCCCCCAGGGACCTACGACTTAGAAGTGGGGCTGCTGGTAAGACCACACCCAGGCTGGGATCGGAACCCCTGGGCCCTGCTCGTCTGCTGTAGCAGACCTTCTCTTCGAGCCTCGACGTTCCCGTCTGTGTAATGGATCAGCACCCTCTGGCCCCCTTTCCCCATGCAGGGATGGTGGGGTGAGGCATTAGGGGATACCTCTGTTCACTGAACCTGATTGCCCCCATAGACTCAAGCCCTTCACATCCTACAAGTTCCGAGTGAAGGCGACCAATGACATTGGGGACAGCGAGTTCAGCGAGGAATCGGAGCCGCTGACCACTCTGCAGGCCGGTCAGTGCCCCCCACTCGGATCTCTTTCTCTTGGCACACTGGCCCTTCCTGGGCACTGGTGTTCCCTTCCGAGGGGAGGGGCCTCCAAGATGGGAGGCCCTTTGTCTGGCTCCCTGGACAGAGTCCCAAGGAGGTTTGAGCCAGAGGGACCTTTGCCACGGACTCAGGCACCCATGCCAACAGGCATCCTAACGTTTTCCTTCTCGGATGTCCCCAAGCTCATGGCCGACCCCGGAAACCCAGTGAAGGAGGGGGTTTGGGGGAGGCCTCAGTGACAGCCGTGTAAGGAGCCTGTGGCTCCAGGGACAAAGAGGAGGGGCCTCTGGGCTCTTGGGTTCAGACTGGGGTCAGGGCTCCAGCCCCTCTCCCTCCACACGCGCAGAAGAATCTGGTCCCTGTGGCCTCCCGGGGGACCTAAACCTCCAGCCCCCAGAGCTCACTTGTCTGTCTCTCTCCCCAGCCCCCGATGAGGCTCCCACCATTGTCTCGGTGACACCCCACACCACCACCTCCGTGCTGATCCGATGGCAGGTATGGCCCAGCAGGCAGGGAGGGGCCAGAAGGGCAACGGTCCCCAGCAGGGCCGGGACACCATACACAGGTGCACAGATGTGCCGCTCATCCCACCTCTCCAGATAATCATCTCGGGTGGATGCTCCTTCAATCCCCTTCTGCAGATGAGGACCCAGTTCTCAGGGAAGCGACACCAATGGCCCCCGGTCACACAGCTAGTCAGTGGCAGGGTCAGGTTTCGTGCCCTTAGGTCTGCCAGTCCTGGGATAGAAAAGTGCATGGGGCTTCAGGGCCCCCAGAGTCTCCGTGAAATGCGGTCACTGTCCGTGAAGGGATTCCCGATCAAGAAGCTAAACACAGGTGTGCATGCCCAGCCTGAACTCAGACAGGACCACTCTCCTGTCGCAGTGAACAGGAACCCATTGTCCAGGTACATAGAACCCTCTTCCTCCACTCCTCCCCCAGTTTCCCGCTCTCTGACGGGCACTGTTGTCCTGCCATGGCCGGAGGAAGACCACAGGATACAGCTTAGAGACCAGGCTGGCCGTATGTGCCCACAGGACCCCCCATATGCTCCAGAGTCCAGGCTCTAGACTCGGCAGCTTACCCACAGAGGCCCCAAAGCAGCAAACCCCCGTCTCTGCTTTGGGGGATCAGACAGGGCAGGCCCCAACTTCTGTCCACCTGCAGTCCCCGCCATGGGAAGCCCCTTGAAGAAACAAGAAGGGGCCCCAACCGCTCGCCAGCCTGAGGCCTCCCTGGAAGAGGACGCTCCCTTAAGTGAAAAATGACCTTGTGCAGCTGAAAGCCAGGACAAGGCCGGCAGAGATCCGGGCCTTCCTGGTGGAGGGGGCAGGGAGGTGCCAGCAGCAGCCAGGGAGGCAATTAAGGAGCTAATAAAAAGCTGAACCATTTCAGCAGGCTTTTAAAAAGAGGTATCATAAAAAGTAGCTTCCACCTTCTCCTGGAGCCTGTTCTCCAGCTCAGCTGTGGATGGGAGCGGAAAGCAAAGGAGAAAAATGATAAAAGGCGGAGCAGGGGCGCACGCAGGAGCTCTTAACGCTTATTCACATACAAGAACAGGGAGACGACTCCCAGGAAACGCTGGTCAGGTGGCACGTTGAGGGGCCACCCGGCTAGGCAGGCTGGTGCTATGTGAGGGTGACCCTAGGCAACAGTCTGTGAAAGAGCCCAACGATGCTGTGTGACCTTGGACGAGTTCCTTACCCTCTCTGAGCCTCGCCTTCCTGCTCCGAGAATGGGAATGGCTTGGCGACTCCAGTCCTTCCCTGCCTGTGTCACAGGGAGTGTCGCAGAGATGAAACCACCTCATTGCTTTGTAAATTAAAAATGCTCGGCGTCCTTGTGATTCTTTCCCTGGTGGAGACTCTGTCTCTGCTCTGTGGTCACAAGGGGCAGGATGGGGAGGGAGGGAGGAGTAGAGTGGAGTTCCTTGCCCCCACCCCACCCCCATTCCGCACCCCCTTCCTTGCAGCCACCAGCAGAGGACAAGATCAACGGCATCCTGCTAGGCTTCCGGATCCGGTACCGGGAGCTGCTCTACGAGGGGCTGAGGGGCTTCACACTTCGGGGCATCAACAACCCAGGGGCCAAGTGGGCAGAACTTACCTGTGAGTGGCATCCACAGGGGTCAGGGGACACACGGGCGGGCACACTCCCCTCCCTGCCCTGAAGCTCGCAGCTTCCTGGACTCCACTGTGACCCAAACCCTGCCGCCCTCTCCTGTGTGTGCCTCTCCTCCCACCCCACCCTCGTCCCTCTCCTCACGGTGGACTTATTAAGCACCTTCTGCATGCCCTCAGACCCTGGGGGCACACATCAGTCAACAAGATAGAGGTCCCTGCCCTCTCCGAGTTTGCAGAGCCGGTGCTCAAGAAATAGACTCGGCAATAAATGTCTTAGATGGTCGGCAAGACAGCCTGGGAGCACGTATTCCAGGGGAACCAGCGCTCACCCCAAGAAGCAGCAGTGTGGCCCCCTCTGTTTCCTCGGGGAGGTCACTCTTCTGTCCTGGGGTCCTCAGCATCCAGCCTGCCTCTGGTGGCGGGAAAGGAAAGGGCCAGGAGCCTGGTGTGAATCCCAGGGAGATTCACAAGCCTGGGAACTCTTGCCCTTTGGGTTAGGAAGGTGACTTTGGTCGCAGGAGGGTGATGGCTGGCCATGGAGGACCAGAAGCAGGGGTGCCGGTTAAAGGCTAATGTCATCACAGAGGGAAGGCAGGAGTCTGCGGCCGAGGCGGCCGGCTCGGGATGGCATTGAGGGCAAGGATGGGAGATAATGTGCCATGGGCAGCTCTGTGACCGGCTCACGGCGGGGCAGGGGAGCGGGCAGGAGAGAGACGAGTCTGGGGGGTGGGGGGTTGGGGGGGCGGGACTTGGGTCCCCAGGCAGGTGGGTGAGGAATGGAGCATGTAAGGCGTTCTCCCATTATTCTCTTAAAGCTTTTGTGCCTTGTCTTCTAGCGAGTGTTAGCAGACAACGAAATGATCGAACATGTAGCAAAGGAATATTTATTAGAAAAACTCGGAAGTAGCTGATCCAACGGCTGGCGCTGTTTTCTTAACATTTTTGCAGACATGTGCTTGTGGTTGTGATTTTTAGATGCCTGAGGATGATACAGTCATATTTCCTGGTCGTAAAATGGTTTCTGGTTCATAGGAGAAAACTGACAACACCGCTCTCTCACGGTGGTTCTGCGGTCCCGTCTTAGACAAGGGAGCGAGTTGGGTCGGAGGGTCCCCCAGAGCTGCCCCGAGGGGTGCTGGGCTCCAAGGGGCTCGCGGTGTCCCGTGTCCCCTGGCCTCGTGCACACCCTCTCTCACACCTGTCTGGGGCCCCTAACCCACCGTCAGGAACCCAGAGACCCCTGGTCTCTGTGCATGTGCGCTGCCTGGCCCCCTCCCCATCCCGCCCCTCTAATCGGGCTCTCTGTGGAGCGGGCCGTGTGTACTAACCTCCTCTGTCTGCTGTCTCCCTCTGGCCCCCTCCGCCTCCCACCCCGTAGCCATGTACTCCATGCGGAACCTGAGCCGGCCCAGCCTCACACAGTACGAGCTGGACAGTAAGTCTCCCTGCATGGCGGCTCCAGAACGGGGCCCAGGCCTCCCACAGGGACGGGGAGCGGGGCCTCTGGGGAGGACACCTGCCCACCGGCTGAATGGTGTGCCCGCCTCAGGCTCCTTGAAGAATAGGACCCCCCCCCCCCCGAGCACATGTGACTTTCCGGAAACACACAAAAGCTAAAGGGTTACCAGGGAGGCGTCCTCCATCGGGTGCAGAAGGACAGAGGGAACGGCTCTGGTCTTGTGCGCCGTGGGGGGACCAGCGGGGTGACAGGAGGTCCGTGGGGGGAGCGCTCGGTCTGCTGCTTGGGTGTCCACATCACTACCACCCGCCTCGGCCTGTGGACGGCACTTCCCTGCACAGATCTGTGTTTCAGGCTGACCCCCACCTCCAGAGCAAGCAGAACCCCCACTTTCCCCCCGGGGACCTGGGAACGTTCCTTACTCTCCTTCTCAAAATTTTTTAATGTGCTCGTTTCGGCAGCACGTATAGTAAAAATTTTTTTAGCATTTATTTATTTTTAAGAGAGAGAGAGAGAGAGAGCGCAGAGGCACATGAGCGAGGAAGGGGCAGGGGGTGGTGGTGCAGAGAATCCGAAGCAGGCTCCAGGCTCTGAGCCATCAGCACAGAGTCTGACGCAAGGCTTAAACTCAACGAACGGTGAGCCGAAGTCAGACGCTCAACCCACCGAGCTAAGCCCTCTCGCTCTCCTTCTGAAGTGCACGGTTCTCCCATCAAAGGCCCAGAGCTTGGGCAGGGGAGCCCCGTGCTCCGTGTGAAGCAAAGCGTGATACTATGTTGTCCTTACCCTTCCTTCATCAGCCAATGGCTTCATGGCCAGTTAACTTAGGGTGACCCCCCCCACCCACATTCCAGGCAAGAGGCAGAACTCCCCTCCCCCACTGACCCGAAGCAGGGGGCCCAGGGACAGCAGTGGGAGAACCTTGTGGCCTCACCCCCAGCAGAGGTGGCACATCCCAGCCTGGGTGTCGGGGCCCACTCTCCCGCAGCTGCCCCTGTCTCCCAGCTTCCGTCCAGGCGACTCCCCCCAGGACCCCCAAACTTAGCAAAAACACAGTGTTTCTTAGCCCAGAATTCACATCCGATAGATAAGCCCCTTCCCTGAGGGCTGAGCCCCTTGTGTGAAGAGCTGTTTGATGGGGACTGGGCAGCTGGGAACTTCAAGCATCTGCCGTGGGGGGGGAAGGGGTGACCCGTGACCCGGTGTGCCCAGGACAGACAGGAAAGGGGGTGGCCCAGTGTGCCAGGGAGAACAGTTTGGTTCACACCAGTTGTCCCTGCATGAATATTAAGTGTCTCTTTCAGTCTCTAAAGTATCTGGCGTGTGCACCGTTGGCCGAGAAGCCAACCATAGACCTGTGTCCCGACTCCCGGGGGGGGGGGGGGGGGGGGAGGCACGGCGTCCCCTGGCCACCCCACCCCTTGCCTTTTCCTTCCCGAACCCTCAGGCAGGAACTAGAATCGCAGGTACGTCTTCACAGCCTCCAGCCTCCAGGCCGTCCCCCGCAGGGATGGTGACTTCTCCGTGTTTCTCCCCTCCCCCACCCCGCAGACCTGAACAAACACCGGCGATACGAGATACGGATGAGTGTGTACAACGCCGTGGGTGAGGGGCCCTCGAGCCCCCCCCAGGAAGTCTTTGTCGGGGAAGCAGGTGAGCCCCACCTGCCCTTCCAGCCCCAGGAGTCCAGCTAGAGGAGATACGGGATTCCGGGGCCCCAGAACACCCCGACTCACCTCCTGCTCCTCTCTGAAGCCCACTTGTGCCACTCACTCACGACCTCTCACGCCCTCCAGTGCCCACGGCAGCGCCCCGCAACGTGGCTGTCCACGGCGCCACGGCCACGCAGCTGGACGTGACATGGGAGCCACCGCCGCTGGAGAGCCAGAATGGAGACATCCAGGGTTACAAGGTACGGGCTCCAGAGGGGCAGAGGGCCAGCTCGGGGGTGGGAGTGACCCACGGGTGGTAGGGGGGAGAGGTCACCAAGTATACACCTGCTCTCTCGGCTGTTCGCACCTGACCCACTGAAATGGTGTGCAGCCGATGCAGAATTACGGGCATGCTCTCCAGCATCCTTGGGGCGGGCCCAGCTCAGATTCAGGACGTTTCAGGCCCTGCTTCGCTTTGCATCCTCTCCCGGCAACACCCCCCGCCCCAGTCCACCAACTCCCAATGCCGGCATAAGACCCCCTCAAAGTGGGTCTTTGGCCAACCCGAATTACAGTGTTGATTTGGCCAATTAGTAGAGGACCAACGGGCTAAGACGCAGAAATCGCTGCTTAAAATTATCTCTAGATCTCCGTGGAGGTCATGTGTTACAACAGAATTCAATTCGTGTCCGGTATTCAGCGGAGCCCTTTAGAACTCTTTTATCCTCCTGAACGCCCGGTGAAGCTGGCAGATTATAAATGTTTGAGCCCATTGTACAGATGAGGAAACCGAGACCCGGGTTAGATGGTCCGGCCAGATCACACAAGAAGCAGGTAGCAGACAGTCAGGCTGCCGGAGAGCCTGTGAGGGGTGGAGAGGGAGGGGGCGCTGAACACAACCGCCCAAGGAGGTGGTGGACAAAATAATAATAACGTGTCTTCTTGGTCGGGGTCCTTGGCCTCGTCGGAGGCCTGCGTCCTGTGCCAGCATCCTGTGCCTCTCTGCTTCTAGCTGGTGGTTTGTTAGTCCAGAGAGAAGCCCGGCGCAGCGGTGGGGTGGGCAGGTGTGAGACCCCCAAGGGGCCTCCTGGGTTACTTGGCAGAAACTGAGTTCCCACAAAGGGAAGGGGCTCCCCGAGTCACTAGCTTGTTCATGTAGGTGGCCCCGGTTTCAGACAGGAGCCCGCGTAGGAGTCTCTTTCCATGTGCGGGGGAGGAGGCGGGAAGGAGGAGGAAAGGCGTCTTGCTAATGAAGCCCAAAGATGGATGACAGGCCTCCAGCCTGCGAGGAGGGCCAGCTGGGAAAGCTAAATATTGCCGCCCCAGCGTATGCCTCCCACGGGAAGTGGGAGGAGCCGGGGCGGGGCCTGCTGCGTTTAGTAGCCCCCAGACTGCCGAGGCGTGGACGTCTCCAGTTAATGTGCAGACAGACATCATTTATCACACGGCAGATGTCTGCGTGCTCCGGAAAACATTGCCGCTGTGGACATTAACTGGGGACGCTGAGTAACTGCATCCCAGACGCGTATTAACATCCACATGAATTAACATCGACGTTAAGGACGTATTGACATCACCAGCCAGTGAGCACAGCTCAGATGAACTTCGCCGGGTCAGACTAAACCCGGGCAAGTGTGTCCATTCGGCTACGGTCTTGGCAGTGACACGTGTTTATTGAGCTGCTGTTTTGTGCCCAGCGGGGTTCTCAGTCTGGGAGTGAAGCAGTGATCGGAGAGGCAACCCGAGCTTAAATTTTAGGGGAAGAAGGCCAACGGTGCACAAAACAAGTAACACCTGCCGATGGTGGTAAATGAAGCAGGTGGAGGGGGTAGAGAGCGCAAGCCAGGGGGAGGTTTGGAATTTTTAGTAGGGTCATTGGGAAAGGATTTAAGGAGAAGCTGCCGCTTGAGCCAAAATGAAGAACAGGGTGAGAATCACATGTTCTTCCGGGGGAAAAACATTCCAGAAAGAGGGAAAGAAGAGCAAAGGTCCTGGGGTCCGTGGGTGCTTGGCATTTACAAAGCGTCCCATGTGTCCCGGAGCGCGTGAAGGGCGGCGTGATGGGAGATAGGTCCCAGCAGTGAGCTGGGCGGCGTCACCCAGAGCCCTCAAGGGCTCTGGCTGTCGCTCGGAATGAGAAGACAGACGTGGAGGGTTTGGGGCAAACGACGGACATGACTGACTTGGGTTTTTTAAAGGCTGTGGTGGGTGCTGTGCTGGGAGGAATCTGAGATGGGGAAAGCAGGAAACCGCCAAGAGAAGGCTGAGTAATCTCAGTGAGGCACGGCGGTGGTGTAGCCCAGGTGGGAGCAGCAGCGAGAGGCGTTTGCTCTCCGGGCTCCATTCGAACGTGGAACTGGCAGAATTTGCTGAACTGAATGTGGAGTGAGGAGAGGAGAAGCGACAAGAATTTATAAGCAATTGGTTGATGGAGCTCCAGTCACAGAGCAGGCAAAGGGGGTGGAGGGAGGAAGAGGCTGGAGTCAGGTCCAGACGTCTACTGGGCATCCAACGGGAGGCGCCAAATGGACCTGGACATACACGTCTGGAGTCTAGGAGGGTCTAAGCTGGAGATGTGGAGGCCTCAGTATATGGAGGATACCGAAAGCTCTGAGATTACGTGTAGGTAGAAAACACAAGAAGACTGAAAACGGAGACCTGGGACCAAAAAAAAAAAAAAGTGACTGAAATCTCGGAACCGACATAAAGAACACGCTTCCTGAAGGAGGAATCTGATGTGCCAAATGCTCCTGAGAGCTCAAGCAAGTGAAATCTAGAAAGTGAGTGTGCAGGGATTGTCAGGCTACAGCCCGTGGGCTCCCTCTGGCCCCCCACTTGTTTTTGTCAATAAAGTTTTATTGGGACACGGCCACACACTCATTTGTTTATACATCGCCCTTGGCTGCTTTTGAGTTACAACCGAGATGTGTGGCCTGCAAAACCTAAAGATATTTATTACCTGGCCTTTGACAGAACGCTTGCCGAACCCTGGACGATTGCATTAACCGACAAGAGTTGGGGGCAGGGGATGCCTGCCTGGAGGGCTTCCAGAGAGAATGAGCGGAGGCAGCGACTACAGAAAGAGATCCCTTATAAGGAGTTTGGCTTTAAAGGGAAAATGGAGCAGGAACTAGAAACAGTCAACAGATGGGGGTGGGGGGGGTGGAGATGGAAGAAATGACAACTCGTGTGTGTGCTAATTGTGGTCCCGGAAAGAGGAGAAACGTGATTCCAGGAAGAGCAGAAGCTGTGGTAGGGTGTAGTCCTAGAGGAGGCGAGAGGGGCTGGGATTTCATGCTGGAACGTAAGGTATTCTGGAAAGGAGGGGGCAGTGCCGCCATGGGGGCCGAGGCAGACAGAGGGTATGGACACAGGGGCTGGAGGAGGTACAGGTGGTACCAGGAGCTTGCACAAATCTCGCCCGATGGCTTCCCGGTGAAGGGGCCTCGGGCTAGGAATCAGGAGGGGCGGGGAGATGGGGGAGGGATGAGTGAAACCTGGATTTGGAGATGGGAGATGCGCGGCGAGTGGACCAGGGCCGGTGGCCAGCCCGCCCGGGGCGAGGCTGTGCTCCTGAACCGAAAGGGTGAATTCCCTCCGGCAGCAGCCCGGCTGTGGCGTGTGGCCGTGAACCTGATTTGCCAGAGGCATGCCGTTGGCCCGTTGGATGTGATGAAACCACAAGGGCAGGGCACTGAAATCGCAGATACAAGGGGGGCGATTGTGAGAATTCACTCCTACACCCGCTCCTGCCTGCAGGAGGTGTTTATTCATTAGCAGGTATCTATGGAGCCAGTGTGCCCACAGGTACGACTCTAGGTGCTTGGGACACAAGGGAGCCCAATCCACCAAGACGTCAGCCCTCTGCGGAGTGTGCGTTCTAGCAGGCACCCGGCTACCTGTTGGCATGCGCTACGACTCGGCCGCGTGCGCCTCAGGGGCCCGGGGTCAGCGCTCAGCCCTTGGTGCCATCCATGGAAATGCCAGCCGGTGGTCGGCTGGCAAAGGTCCGCTGGATTCGCTGTGCACGCACCAGAGAAACCCACTGAGGGTGCCTCGCTTCTATATGTGTGGTGGCCCTGGGTCCTGGACCCCAGTCCTCCCCACCCACCCAAGAACAAGACTCCAGCACTGGCCCCTGTCTGCCGCACCCTCCTTTTCTCTCCATGGGCAGGGCTATAAAGGCATTCTGAAACCCGTTTCTTCCTTAGAGTGCCTTTTCCCGACCTCACGTATCCCTCCAGCTGTGAGCCATTTCTCTGGTTGGTCCCTTCATAGGAGAAATCCTCAAAAAGAATCTTCTAGACCCTGCCACCTCCAGTCACTGTCCTCCCGGGGTCTCTTGAACCCGCCCTAAGTTGGCTCTCACCCCCACTGTCCCAAGCGGGTTCTCACGCCCAACCCCACTGCCCCACGTGGGTTCTCACCCTCCACCCCCACCACCCCACTAAAGCCCTTGCTGTCTAGGTCCCGACAATCCCTGTGTTCACGGGAAGTCAGATGCAGGCCTCACCCTACCTGGCTTCGCACCTGCATTTGACACGGCAGACCTCTCCCTCCTCTGAGAAATGCTTTCTTCTCTCCACTTCCCTCCCTGGCTGTTCCAGCTTCTCCCGGCCCCAACCCCTGCCCATCGAGGCCCTGAGATCACCCTGTGACTGTCTCTGCATCCAATGTCTCCGTGTGCACTCAGCAGGTACCACGTATGTGCTGATAACACCCGGATCTCTGCCGTCCGCTGTGGCCTTTCCCCCCGCAGCCCGGATTCAGCAAGCTCTGCGTGCACTGTTGTATCCCTGTCGCCGGGACTGGGCGGGGTGAACAAAATGAGTGCGTGAAGGACCACGGCAACTCTCTCTCTGATGTCTACTCATGTCAGAGGAATCTTTTTTTCTTAAGTGGGCCGGGTTAGATACAAGCAAGGATTTCAGGGTAACAAGATGTCCTAAATGCCAGGTGGGGGACCCTGGTGTTAGCTTCTTCCTCCAGGCACCTTGAGAAATAAAGTCAGTCGCATGCAGAAACCCGCTTGGGCAGCAGGTGGCGCCAAATACTCGCTGACTGTCCGGGGGTGGGGGGGCTTGCAGCTTCCCCCCCCCCCCCCCCCCCCCCCCCCCACACCAGGCTCAGTTCAGAATGCAGAGCTTCACTGCCCCTGAGCGCTAGCCCCCGCTGAACAGGAAGTCATTGGAAGCAACGTGGAGCACAGCAGGTAGACAGAAGCCTTCAGCGGGGCCGGGCAGTGTCTCTGCTCTTCCCTCCTTATCACCTCTGCTCATCCTCACATTGGTCCTGGGAAGTGGGGTGTCTTTAGCCCCCCTGTCCAGCCGACAAAACTCCGGCTCAGGGGAGTCACCTGGTGAAGTCACACTGTGCTCCAGTCGCGCACTGGGGTTCGGCCCCAGGCCGGCCCGCCTCTGCAGTGGGTGCAAACTGTCCCGCTCAGGTGAATCTCCAGGGGCCTTGTCCACCTGCAGGTGCCTGGCAGCAGGTCCAAGGGTGGGCCCGACCCTCTGCATCTCTAACCGGCTCCCAGGTGGTGCCGGCCCGCTGGTCCTTAACACAGTACGGCTGGGGTGGAGTCTGCCTACCCTGCCCTTAACCTCCCGTCTCAGGTTCCTGTGGAAGAGCATTGGCTTATTCCAACAGTAACTGTATTCTGAGGGCTGATGTGCCGTGCTAAGCCCGCAGGCCCTGCGGCGAACAGATACGTGGAGTCTGTGCTCTCCTGGGGTTTCATCTAGCAGAGACTGAAGTATTAGCTGTGAAAAGGAAGGTTCTGGAAGGGTCTCTAAAACAGCTCTTAAGTGCTTCTGTACTGACTGGGTGACTCACACCCGCTGTCCGGGGTGTGTGGATGGTGTGGACGAAAGGGGCAGGAGGAGAGGCGAATGTGTCCACCTCACTCCCACGACTGGCTGTGCCCACAGATTTATTTCTGGGAAGCTCAAGCTCAACGGCGCAATGTCACCGAGCGGGTGAAGACGCTTTTCCTGGCCGAGAACGGCGTAAAGCTCAAGAATCTGACTGGCTACACTGCCTACATGGTCAGCGTGGCGGCCTTCAACGCTGCGGGAGATGGGCCTCGGAGTACCCCCACCCGGGGCCAGACCCAGCAAGCAGGTAGGGGAGAGGGGCCAGAGGGGAGGGGCGCGGGGGGGAGAGCCCACCTGGAGACGGCCTCCAGCGTGTGAGAGCACAGTCCAAGAAGAGAGGCCTGGGTGAGAGTGCTCAGAAGAGAGAAGCTGTCCCCAAAGAGCCTTGGAGGGAGCCCCCCGATGTCCCCTGCCCTCCCCACATCTTGTAGCCTGCCAGCCCATCTCTGCCTCATGCCATGTTCTTATATGGCCCCGGCTTCGTTCGTGCTACACGTATTTCTTGGGCATTTTCTGCGGCCCCGCGCTATGCTAGGTGCTTCCCGACAATGAAGGACACCGACGAGATCCTCACCCTAAGGAGTAAGACAGATCATAAACACGTATCTAGATGATTGGCCTTGGGTGGCACTGAGCATGAGCGGCAGAAGGACGGGGACAGAGGCGGACAGGTGGCCTTGAACCGGTCTGCCTGCAGAGGCTTCTGAGGGCTGACGTCAGGGCTGAGAGTTGAGGGAGAAGGGACCAGCGTGGGAAGCTCTGGAGGAGGGGTTCCGGGCACAGGAAACAACAGGTGCAAAGGCGCAGGAGGCTGGAGGGATTAGAGGAACTGAAAGCCAGGTGGCATGAGAGAAAATGGCCCGTACAGGATGGTGGGGGGAGGGGGGACGCTTAGAAGGAAGCCTGGGATGGATTCTAAGTGCGCTGGGGGGGTCATTGGTGGGTTTAAGCCATTGGGCAATAGGATCTGGTTTATGTTTTTAAAAGATCATCCTGACTGCTGTGCAGAAGACAGAGTGATGGAGGGGAGGGGAGGGCGTCAGGGAGGCCAGTTAGGAGGCTGGACGGTGGGACAGGGCTGAGAAGACGGGGATGGTGAGAACCCTGCTGCCTGCACGTGCAGTGCTGGGCCTATACACAGTGTCCAAAGGCAGGTCTCGGGTCCAGAAGTCCCAGGGCGGGCGGGGCTGGTGCTGCCCCCCTTTCACAGTGAGGAGGGGTGGCCTGGGAAGTGATGCTTCTTGCCCAGGAACCCCTGGCTGGTCTGTGGGGAAGCAGAGGCTCGAGGCCAGGCCGGGTGAGCTGTCCTGGGCTGTCTTCATTGCTTGGCAGCCTCCTTTCCCTGTCCTTAACCTCTCTCCTTGTGGATTTGAATACAAGCCTTTTGTCCTGTGTGCTCCGCAACCCCGTCCCACCCGCCTTGAAGCATCTTTCCCAACCTGCTGCTTCCTGTGCTATAAATCACTTCTCTCTCTTTTTTTTTTAAATTTTATTTTTGACAGAGAGAGACAGAGCATGAGCGGGGAGAGGCAGAGAGAGAGGGAGACACAGAATCCGAAGCAGGCTCCAGGCTCCGAGCCATCAGCACAGAGCCCGACGCGGGGCTCCCACTCACGAGCTACGACATCATGACCTGAGCCGAAGTCGGATGCTCAACCCACTGAGCCACCCAGGCACCCCAATCACCTCTCTCTTAAAGAGGGAGCCAGGGGTGCCTGGGTGGCTCAGTGGGTTGAGCGTTCCACTTCGGCTCAGGTCATGATCTCGCGGTCTGTGAGTTCGAGCCCCGCGTCAGGCTCTGTGCTGACGGCTCGGAGCCTGGAGCCTGCTTCGGACTCTGTGTCTCCCTCTCTCTCTCTGCCCCTCCCCTGCTCATGCTCTGTCTCTCTCTCTCTCTCTCTCTCTTAAAAGTAAATGAACATTTTAAAAAAATTAAAAAAGAGAGAGCCAGACCGTGGAGTCAGTTCTTAAGTATTATCTTCTTTGAGGACAAGCTGTGGCTCCAAAGAAACCCTTTTCCTCCACTGGCTCCCAAGGGTCTGGTGTGTGCATGTGCCTGCTTGTCCAGACCACTCTCTGTCAGTGTCATGGGCCGGATGTGAGCCCCTGAGAGCCTGGAAGCTTCCGTCAGCAGGACAAAGTGTTCTGACCCATGTCCCTCTTGCCTAGGGGAGGCAGGAAAGGCCCCCTGAGCTGGCCTTCCTCCTTCAAAGACTGCTGGCTGGGCTGCCTCCCGGAGCTGTTGGAGCTGGAGCGGAAGCAGGGTCCAGATTAGCTTAGGCTCGGTGGGGGGCGGCACCGGACAATAATAGCCTGGTCATCCCGCCTGGAGCCAGCTCTGCGCTTCCTTCCCTTCCTCTGTCCTCCCCATCAGAGTCCCCCACAGGCCCCCCCACTCCGTGTTTTCGGGGTCTTTCCAGGCTTCTCAGGCCAAGAAGGCATCTCTTCCGGATGGTTGACTTTCTGCTTCTGACAGTGTGGTCTCTCGGTGACAAGCCCTGGGGCTCCAGGGACGGGAGAAAGGCCACGCGCGGCTGCAGTGCCGGCATCTTCTTGTTCAGTGCCCACCTCATGCTCTGAGGCCCAGACGGCCCCTGCCTGCTCCACCAGGAAAGGGGAAGCGCAAGCCCTAGGAAGCCAGGACATCGCCTGGCCCCACAGCGACCCTGGAGGTGCAGCACAGCCGTGTTCTGAGCTCCCAGCCAGGGTCCGGGGCCACTTAGCAGGAAGAAACAGAGTTCTCCAACTTTACGGAAAAGAAAGTACTTTTTCTTCCCAGTTCTCGGACTCTGGTATTGGAAAGCGAGTGCTAGCAACGTCAGTGGGGGAGAGGAGGGGGTACCGATGACCTCTGATGACCCCCTGCCCTCTCTCTCTTCCCGGGGCCCAGACCCAATCACCCCTGCTAGTTCCTCAGAGCCTAGCAGGGTTTTGAACGTCTGTGGGAGGAGGAAGCAAACCACTTGCTGTCTGTCTGCAGCCCCCAGTGCTCCCAGCTCGGTCAAGTTCAGCGAGCTGACCACAACCTCAGTGAACGTGTCCTGGGAGGCCCCACAGTTCCCCAACGGCATCCTGGAGGGCTACCGGCTGGTGTATGAGCCCTGCACCCCGGTGGATGGTGAGTAGGGACCCTCCCAGCGTGGCTCCCTCAACCTTCCCTTTGCAAGGGCTTGGGGTTACTGCACAGAGTTGGGTGTAGTGAGCATCTCCTCAGCTTATAAAGGCAGAAACTGGGACCAGACAAGGGAAAGGGCATTTCCTGTGCAGCAAGTTGGGGGCAGAGACGGGCAGCAACCTAGGAGTCCCGAGTCCCAGGAGAGAATTTGCGTCTCCTTCCCCGTCCGTGGACAGAAGTGGGGAGGAAAGGGAGGGCCCCCTGCGAGAGATACAGGGTCCCACGGTGGCCAGGCAGCTGTCAGGCCTGGGAAGATGAGGGAGGCCCTGACGGTCCCTCTTGTGCCTGCTCCCCCCCAGAAATTTAGGATGTCAACCTTACTCGGGATAGATCTTTGCCCCACATGGGGTCAGCAACCCGTTTGAGAATCTGGTAAACTCCTTGGGGCCTCTCCTCGGAAAGCACGAGTTTGGGGGGGTCGCTGCACCCCTGTTCCCTTGTGAACCTCAGATCAAGAACCGTGCTGTGCAAGTGTCTTCCCCTCACCCTGACCCCTGTTCACCTAGCTGTCCTTAGAGCCCCACCCCTTCCTCCAGGCCCTGGTGGGGACCCTGCCCCCCTCCCAGGCTCCCAGTCCGGGCCGTGCTAACCCTGACTGTGGACAAGAGACACTTGCCAGCTTTCTACCCCCACGCTGACGTGAGTGAGCCCAGATATCACCGCCATCTACTTAGGCAGGAAGGATGTTGCCCCTGGTTGCCTGGGTCCGTTCCAGAGCCCAGCGAGGACTCGGGGGTGTGGCTGGCCTACCAGGTGGTGGCCTGGTGGCCGGAGGTGACCGCCTCTGGGGTCACCTCGCTCTCACCTTTCCCTGTCTACAGAGCGGGGCCAGAACAAGGGGCGGAGCCCTGGGAGGACCGCAGTGGCCAGCAGTTCTGGGTCAGCCAAGGGAACAATGACCCTCAGTCTTCCCGGCAGTCCCTGCCCCCCAGCAGCTAGTTCCTTCTGCAGAGCCGCCCTGTGTGCTGGGACACGGAGCAGGGCTGGGCCCCAGGAGGAGATGTGGTCAGGTGCAGGACCCGGGAAAGGGGCCATCTCTCCCTCGGACAGGAAGGAGAGGACAGAGGTCATGGGGACAAGATGCGGGCGGACGGGACAGGCTCTCAGCACAGTGGCCTCTGCCTGGCCCACCCGGGGGGCTCAGTGTGAGCACAGGCCTTCCGGTACCTTAGTCTGGCATCATCTGGCCACATGGCCAAACCGGGACTGGGTTGAGGTGTGTCCCCTCCAACTCTGGACTCCGGTGGTGTCTTTCCAGAAGCACTTTCTGAAAGGTGATCCTTGGGATTAAAGTTCTGGGCAGGTCGACGTGGGGGAGTAAACACAGCGTAGGATCCATCTGGAATACGTTTCAGTTAAACAGGATGGGGCCGGGGGGGGGGGGGGTCATTTCCCAGCAGATGCCAAAGGACCCTGTGCCTGGTCAGTGGACAGATTGCACACAGCTCTTCTCCCCTGAGGCCACCACCTGCCCCCCTGCTGTCCCCACATGCTGTGCTTCCCTCCCAGGTGTCAGTAAGATTGTGACAGTGGACGTGAAGGGGAACAGCCCTCTGTGGCTGAAGGTGAAGGACCTGGCAGAGGGGATGACCTACAGGTTCCGCATCAGAGCCAAGACCTTCACCTACGGGCCGGAGATCGAAGCCAACGTCACCACGGGCCCCGGAGAAGGTAGGGGAGCACGGGGCGGACGAGGGGGGTGCTGCTCCCCACACAGCATTCAGCCCCCCAAGTCAGAAGCGGCTGTCCGGAGCCGGGCTAGATCCCAGGAGATGCAGAGACGAGGGAGATGGGGTCTAGTGGGGACAGCAGACACGTGACAGAGCCATGATCCTAGAGCGTATGGGGGTGGGGCCTAGCGGAGAAGAAGGGGGTGGTGAGGGAGACGTTTAAGGGAGGGGATTGAGAAAGACTTCGTGGGGCAATTCGGACAGACACAAGGAAATACCAAGCAGTGTTTGTCGTATTCTCAAGGCAGCTATGGCAGAGGAGAAGGGAAGGGGTTGCGTGTCCAGGTGTGAGGGACGGTGGGCCTGAGCCGTGGACACATATGTCAGAGGCCCCCAGGGTGCCTGCAGTAAGTCACATTCCTGGGCCTGGGAAATCAGAACCTCTGAGCATTCACCCCAGGAACCTGCACAGGAACCAGAGCTGAGGGTGGCTCTTTGCCCAGCGCTGTGAGGGGCACTGTGCCTGGAGGGGGGGGTTCCAGGCCATGGGCACGGGGGCCTGTCCTTCCTAGACAGAGGTGACAGAGGCTGGCATGGTTAGGAGAAGAAAGGAGCAAGGCAGTTGTAGGCCAGGCTGAGCACTGTGCCTGGGAGGGGAGGGGTGGGGTGGGGAGGGGAGAGCAGAGGGGCGGGGAGGAGCAGGAAGGGAAGAGTGGCTCCTTTTAAGTTTGTGACACCTCCTGAGGTTCCTTGGGCTGGGGGAATTTTTCAGGGCACCTGCTGTGGTTGAGTCTGGTTCTCCAAGATTCTTGTCCCCCATGCGAGATGTCCCCTCCTGAACACAAAAGCCACTGCCCAGCCTCTGCTCCTTCCTTCCCTGAGAAAGTGCACAGCCCATCTCAAACTTTCCCTGAAATCCCCCCTCCTTTTGCTCCTCCCCCTTCCTCCCTCTGTGTTCCCCCTCTCCCCGCCCCTGCTCCCTGCCCAGCTCAGCCTGGGAACCTCTGGGAGGCAAGCTGGGCCTGGAGGTGGATTCCTGCCCTCGCCTCTCACCTGGCAGGCAGGTGTGTCCTCTCGTGCTGGGTTGGCCTGGCCCCTCTTCATTTTCTCTTTGTGGACACTTGTGGTTCCCCGCCTCTTGTTCTGCAGAGAAGCCGGCTGGCTCCTGCCCGTCTTTGGAACAAGGCCTGCGGGCGGCCGGAAGGCACCCCCTCTGCCCTTCACCTGCCCCCGTCCCCTCTTGTGCTGTCTCTTCACCTGAGCCAACTTCCCTGGGAAACAAAAGCAGGAAGAGAACTGGCAGGGACAAAGGGAGGCGGAGCAGCGGGGACAGGAGAGGGCTGGAGGACACACTGTTCTAACCTAAGGCTCCCAGGCAGGGGTGGGGAGGGGGAAGCAGGAAGTTTGGAGGAGGCGTGGGGGTCCCTCTGAAGCCGAGCTGAGCTGCGCCCGGCGAGTGTGGGCGAGGAAGGGTCCACAGGGACAGGACATGCCTCCAGGCATCCTTTTCCCTCCAGGCCAGGCAGTGGCTGGAAGTGCTGGAAGCTTCTAGTACAAGAGGTTAAGGACAGCTCTCCTTCTCTCAGCCTTGAGTTCTGTCCTGTGCAGAATGAGAACTCGGGGTCCTGAGAGCCCCACCCCACCTTTCACAGCCCCCCTTGGGCTGTGTCCCACACCCCCTGACCCCTCAGCCGCCTTTGCCCTGTGCTGTGGGCAGGATGCACGTCGCGGGGGAAGAAGGAAGGAAGGGAGGGAGGGAGGGAGGGAAGAAGGAAGGGAGGGAGGGAGGGAGGAAGGAAAGGAAGGAAGGAAGGAAGGAAGGAAGGAAGGAAGGAAGGAAGGAAGTGAGGCCCTCTGAGGTCAAGGGCTGGGCCATGGGCTGCGCCCCTGGCCTGCTGTCCAGATCCCTCGGGTCTGGAGGATCTTCAGTCCGGAGCTGGACTCCAGGCTTCTTCTCTGTGGGCATCCGCAGGAGACACTCGGCCAAGCGGTCACCCACCCGCTCACTAACCAACTTCCTCCCCCTGCCCCACAAGTGCGTAGGAAGCACCAACTGTGTCCCCAGCTCTGGGGAGACAAGGCTCCGGGTCTTGTGAGGAACAGACATGGAGGGGACAGCACACAAGGTCAGGGCTCCGGGGACAGTGAGAGCCCAGGGGACTGGCCTGAACGGCAGGGCACCCTCAGAGAGGACAGGCTCGGGACCCTCGATAGGTAGGATTGGCTCACTATTCTTACTTCAGAAGTAAAGTCTCTCCTGCTTCGACTCCCGGAGCCGGTGCCCGGGTGGCTGGCGTGACAGGCTGCCATCCTGATGTACCTGCCACCCCAGGACAGCCAGGAACAGAGCCCACTTCTTCCTCCTCCAGCGGTCCCAGCCTCTGCTGTGGCCTGGCCTGGGTGCAAATGCTCCGGGGCGGGGGGGGATTTCAGGCAGGAAGTAGGGAGGACATTGCCATGATAGGCAAGGAGACGAGACGTCAGGAAGCCCTTCAGCCCCCAAAACCCAACCCTCATTTGCCAAAGGCCTGCTACATCGTCACACTCGCCTCTGCTGTCCCCCCAGGACACATCCCTTCAAGCCTTACATTCCAAAAGGGCCTTACAGATGAGGAAACTGAGGCACCAGAGGGCTATGTGAATTGACCCATGTCCCCCATGTAATGAGCTCTGGGGCTGGAACAAGGAGCCCAGTTCTCCTGACTCTGCTCCAGGGATCTTTCTGGCATTACCCTATATACCTCTCCTGCCCTAGAAATCGGAAAGTAGGGGTGTGGGTGACCCAGAGAACATAGTTGCGTCGGGCAGGCCCGGCCTGCCTCCTTGGGCACTTACAGGGTTTCTCGAGACTCCGCCCGGCTTGGTTTCGCTGCCCAGCCCCGCCTGCTAGAGCACAGGGAGGAGGGGCTGGGTGCCACACCTCCTCCTGCTCACCCTATGCTGTTTGCAGGTGCCCCGGGGCCACCTGGAGTGCCCATCATCGTGCGGTACAGCTCCGCCATCGCCATCCACTGGTCCAGCGGAGACCCCGGCAAAGGGCCCATCACCCGCTACGTCATAGAGGCCAGGCCATCAGGTACACCCTGCCTCCCTCCGGAGCAGATCCCAGGCCTCGCTTTCTCCTCCTCCCAGAACCCCTCCCCCTGGCGCACGTGCGTCCTCCTGAGAAGACACTTGGGCTGCTCCAGGTGAAGCTAGAGGTGGCCTGGGGCGAGTGGGAAAGGGAGACTTGCGCGCTTAAGTCGGGGACACCCAGGGGCCCCCTGGAGAACAGCACTTAGGGCCAGGTAAGGACCGACTCAAGAAGCCAGAGGAGCAAAGCATCTGGTCCCCTCCCCCGCCTCGGTGAAACACCGAGTCTTACATGAGACCCTGCTGACCAGTGGCCCGTACGGAGGCCGGCTGTCCCCCGGGGGCCCTGGCTGCCTCCTTAAGGTCTGTCTCTGCCATCCTGACTATCTCAGCAACTCCTGTAACCGCACCGACCCCTCCTGTCAAGCCTGAAACCGAATCACAAGAACTTCCAGAGCCATCAGGAGACCAGCGACTGAGAAGTCGCTCCAGGGGTCCGTTCTCAGCACTCTTGTTTTACAGTCACCGAGACACCTGCTTTTCCCGGCTCCCGTTACCCACCGGAGCCCTCGGCCGCCGCCAGCTCTGTCCGTTGCTAGGTTTCCGCTAATCGCAGGTGCCAGTGCCAGCGAAGAGCTGGAGGCTTGTTCGGGGTCCGCGGATTAGCCGGTTGAAGTTCAGAAAGGAAAACACGACTGTGCGGCTCCAGCATGAATAGCAAGTAATCATCGTCACGGGAGGCAGTCAGGCATATCGGGGCTAATACTTCTAATGGGAGCATCGCAACATCCCAGTGACAAACTTAATCCCGCGGGTAGCTGAGCGCTAATCATCTCAATGGCAAATAGTTAATGCCAGCACCTCCTCGTTGCCCTAATCTTGTGCTAATAATTGCAGTGGCACAGAGCTATCACATCTAAGCAACTCAGATCCTACGTGTAGCTGGAAGATGTGTGCGAGGTTAGCTGTTTCTCCACCCCAGATGGTCCCTCCCCTGCCCTCCAGTGCCGGCTGCTGAGTTGGCCAGGAATAAGCCGTGTGCTTCTCCCGACCAGGCCCGTGCCTATGTTTTCCATCCAAGTTAGCCAGCCGGCATGCCAGGCTATGGAATGTTGGCTCCAGACTTCCGCCCTGCTCATTTTCCAACGTTCCCTGGGTGGTCCAGCGTGGGACCCGGTGTTTCGGGGTTGGGGGCTGTGACTTGGTGCACACAGGTGGGATCAAGGCGGGAGCCCTGAAGGGTCGGGACTGGGAGCCAAACCCAGGAGCTCTGACAGAGGTCGAAGGCTGCGAGGAAAGAGTGCGGGTGGAGGGCAAGGGGAAAGCCCTGCCTCCCCCTGTGGCTGCCGGAGAGCATCCCCCACCTGTGCACCCCTACCTCCCCACACGTCCTCCTGATCTCCAGGGTGGAATTGCGCCGCATTGCTGGACAGAATCAGCCGACCGTGCCTGCTTTCTGCAAACCCAGAACAGCCAGGCACCGCAAAGCAGGGAGGGACGCACTCAAGGTGTCTGGCCCGTAGGACCCGCCGTGCGCATCAGCCGACTCCCAGGGCTGGAGGCCCCGTTGCCCGGCCCCACCGTTTGTTTCTGTGCAGAGTGGAACGAGGTGGGTCACACAGCAGGTGGGAGGCCCCCAGCCTCTGCGGGGCAGTGGGGTCCCGGACGAGCCCAACCAGCCAGCACTGAATCAGCTGCGGGTCTCTAACGGCAGCATCCGGGATACCCGGAGGGTGTTCAGTGCCCAGAGGAGTCCGACAGCCCTAGGCCAAAACACCGGCTCTGCCACTTACGGCAGCCTGACCTTGGGAAGATAGGTTCCGCTCTCTCCCAGCCTCGGTTGCTTCATCTGTAACCTGGGGACGATGGTTCTTCCTTCTCCCCGCCATTGCCATGGGTCTGAAAAGTAAAGCCCTTAGAACCACGATGCTTGACGGATGAGGAATAAATGTCGCTGCCGTATTGGTATCACCATCGTCATAATCGTCACTGTGACTGGTATTGAAGGTGAACGAGAGAATTCAAGGTCATGGGAGGAGAGGGGACTTGCACCCTGATACTCGGATCTCAAGGCATGCGGTACTGAAATTGGGGCCCCTGACGCTATGGAAAGGTCGGGGAAGAAGGTTTGTGCTCAGTTATCCAGCCAGCTCTTAGAGGATGCGGGTGCTGGGCACTGGGCTGCAGAGACAAATCAGGTGTGGTCCTTGCCCTGGAGGGACTGCTTAGCCTTAGCAGGAGAGAGCCACCGTGTGTGTGTGAGGCAGACGCCCAGAACAAATAAGGAAGATGGAAAATGAGGCCACGCTCAGGACCCCAAGCCTTTGTGAGGACAGCAGAACGCAGACGGGGCCTCACGGCTGCCTCTGAGTTGGAGGGATCTGGACGGGTAGGACCGGAAGGCAGCTTCGGAAAGTGCCAGCACATCCTTGGTCCACAGTTCAGCGGCGACGATGGGGGTGACGGTACCTCCACTAGAGTTCCTGACGTGGGTGGATCTGTAACACGTTTGGTGAAGGAAAGAGACTCCGTCAGCCCCTGCAAGGGCCAAGCTGGAAGTAAGGGGTAGCCTATGGACCCGACAGGCGGCTCTTCCCAGAGGAGCTCAGAACCAGCGAGGAGGAACGGCGCCTCACTGAGGGGTCAGGCCGCAGCTGGGAGGCTCTTGTGAGCAGGAGGCAGGTGGGAGCTCGTCCAGGGCTGCCAGGCCACAGAATGGAGGACCTAGGAGCTCAACCCACCACAGACCCCTGGACCCTGTGAAAAGGGTGGTCGGACAGTCTGGTCACCAAGTCAGCCCTGTCCCGGCACAGGCAGGACTCACCGACTCTCCGGGTGCCGTTCCAGCCACGTCGGCCCTGCGTGGAGCCTCTGGCCGGGGCCCCTTCCCAGCCTGCCCGTCAGTGTGCCTACACTTCTCCTGGGCGGGCAGCACGCTCACTGCTCCTTTTGAATGCGGTGGAAATGAATTAGGTCCCAAGGGGGCAAGACCCAGAGAGCCACGGACAAAGGGGCAGGTCCGAAAAGAAAGTCAGGAGCTCAAAGGGTGGGGTGGTTGGAAACAACATGGGTAGAGAACAGGTGGAGAGCCCCTCGAAGCTTCTCTGGGCTCTCTCTCAGATCTCTTCTCCTCGGCAAGGAGGCAGCCTAGGATGGGTCCCATCCGTCGCCGCAACTTGACCAAAGCCTCACGGGCGAGCCCCACCCCTCCTCCAGCTCTTTTAAGAAGTCTCTTCTTTTTGTCTGATGCCACTACTGTGTATATTTTGAATAGGAAGTGGGGGGGGGGGGTCGGTGGGAGTCAGAAAAATAGAGGCCCGGTTAAGGAAAGGAGGGTACACCCACGTGATAAAAGCTTAGACAGCCACTTAAAATCACCTTGACCAGCACTTTTTAGTGACACGGAAAACGGGTAAGTTGAATTATTCTGCACAAGGGCTAAGATGCTGAGTCTCTTCCTGTGGCTGGGGGTATTGGGTTGCTTGTGACAATATTTTCTGCATACCACACATCTTTTTAATGTTTTACGGATATTTTAATAAAGGGAACAAAAGGTCAGAGACTCCAAAAAGGCATCTTTGTCAAAACATCTGCTGGGATTGTGTTGAGGGGACAGACCAGACAGGTTCTGCTCTCAGGGGAACAGGTGGGATGGGAGGGGCTCTCCCTCATAGGGCACCTCCCTCCCAATGTTCTTGCAGACGAGGGGCTATGGGACATCCTCATCAAAGACATCCCCAAGGAGGTGACCTCCTACACGTTCAGCATGGACATCCTGAAGCCAGGCGTGAGCTATGACTTCCGGGTCATCGCCGTCAACGACTACGGCTTCGGCACCCCCAGCAGCCCTTCCCAGTCTGTGCCAGGTACTGCCTGTGGGGCAGGGTGAGGGCACCCCATGAAATAGCCTTGTGGCAGAGACTGGTGCTGGGCAAAGAAGACAGAGGCAGGCAGCATAACGCCAGCAGCATTGGGGCGGGAGCTAAAAGGCATTGTCTTCTCAATTCTCCAAGGCAGGGAGCCTGGGCCAGGGCCTGAGTTAGTTTTGAGATCCACAGGAAGCTGGGGCGGTGTGTCTTTGGGGTTCCTTTACAAAGATTCCAGGAGCCCTGGGCAGGAGGCTCAGTGGGGCTTGTGGACAAATCAGTGGACCCAAGATGAGAGCTTCCGTGAGCTCATCACCCAGGAGATTCACCCAGGCCATAAACTGTGTGTTTCCATGGAAGCCGCCCCCAAAAACAGAGTCAGCAGCCCGGGGAGCAGTGCCCAGAGCTGGGGGGATAGGACTCCTATCCCTCCCCCTTTTCCTCTCATCTTCCCATCCAACATGTCTCAGAGGACTCACATGCCAAAACCCATGACCCCAAATCCAGTCACTAACCAAGTTTTAATATCAGGGCCCCTTCTGTCAAGGCAGAAATATAGCTCAGAATTTTCATCCACTGGGTGAGTCTCAGAAACCCGGCTGCCTCCCTCCTCCCACATACATTCTTCCTTGTCGGGTTGATAGAACCAGATCATGGGAAATAGTAGAGTGAGCCCCTCATCAGGCAGCCCCTGGATCAGAAGTGGCTGGGTACAAAAAGCATGGTAGTGAGAGGGGCCCCCGGGTGGCTCAGTCGGTTAAGCGTCCCACTTCAGCTCAGGGCATGATCTCGTGGCTCGTGAGTTCGAGCCCCGCATCGGGCTCTGTGCTGACAGCTCAGAGCCTGGAGCCTGCTCCGGATTCTGTGTCTCCCTCTCTCTCTCTGCCCCTCCCCCACTCATGCACACATGCTCTCTCTCTCTCTCTCTCTCTCTCTCTCTCTCTCAAAAATAAATAAACATAAAAAAAAAGAAAAAGGCATGATACTGGGGACTTTGAAAGAAGCAGAGCCCTGGCTGGAGGAAGCATTCTAAAGGTCCACCTTCCTGGTTCTCTCCCACTTTCTGCCACCAGAGAAAGATTGAGCCCTGCCCCCAGGGAGAAGCTCTCACAGGCCTACCACAGGCCAGACAGCTACTTTTCCAATACAAAGCTGGGTCTGCCTGCCAAGGTAGCCCTTAGGCCGTGGGTGGCAAGAGCCGGGGCGGGGGGAAAGGAAAAGAAAAAAGGAAAACTAGCAAGTGTATGGCCATTTCTCCCTCCTGTGTCCTCAGCAGACAACACTAATCAATCCCAGCACTCTCTCCCAGTGAGTCCAGAAGCAACTACATGGCTGCTTCCCCTCCTGTGTCCTCAGCAGACATCACTAATCAATACCAACACGAGCACTCTCTCCCAGTGAGTCCAGAAGCACCTCAGAACTAAAAGCATCCTTTGACCAACAACAGAAGAGAGCGGGCACCTGAGCTAAAACTGTCCCCGTCAACCGTGTCTTAGGGTCTCCCCCATGGAGACGGCATGCACCCGGCCTACTGAGAGCCAGGTGGTGGGGTCCCGGCTGGAGCGGGAGGTTTGGAGGCAGGAGGGGGCTGAGCACCCTGGACTTAACCCCCCCACCCGTGTCCCAGCTCAGAAAGCCAACCCGTTCTACGAGGAGTGGTGGTTCCTGGTGGTCATTGCCCTCGTCGGCCTCATCTTCATCCTGCTGCTGGTATTCGTGCTCATCATCCGGGGCCAGAGCAAGAAGTATGCCAAGAAGACCGACTCGGGTGAGCTGGCACCAAGCCCCGCCGGCTGGACGGGACTCCCGTGGGCCTGCCTCCCCTTGTGGCAAGGTTGAGGGGGCTGGGCGTTCTCTCTCTCCTAGGGATGCACCTGCTCTGATGGGCGGGGCGGCCCGGGGCCCCTGCACGCGGTCTCCGTGGTATGGTTTAGTCTTCCCTCGAACAAGAGAGCCAGGCGGGAGAGGGGAGGCCACCGGTCTAAAGGGACGGCCCGAGTGACTGGATGCTGTCTCCCCCGCCCCCACTGCCCACCCAGGGAACAATGCCAAGTCTGGTGCCCTGGGCCATGGGGAGATGATGAGCTTGGATGAAAGCAGTTTCCCCGCCCTGGAACTCAACAACCGGAGGCTCTCCGTCAAGAACTCCTTCTGCCGGAAGAACGGCCTGTACACCAGGTAAAGGGATCTCTGCGTTGGGAGTCGGGGGGTGGCCGGAGGATGGAGGTTTGGGGGCCCTCAGTGCCCGGGGTGTGGAGGACTCTTGGGGAGGGCACAGGGCACGCAGGGCCCACTGGGCTTCCCTGTCCCGGAAATGGCATTCACGCTCAGGGGCCGGGAATGGTCAGCCGGGCCCGGGAGGCACATCCGGGATCTGGGGGCCAGAGCCTAGTATGAGAGCGCAGTGGGGGAAACGCCACAAGGAGGTGGCGACAAAGGGTTTCTGCCAATGCCAGCGCAATGCAAAGGGCTTATACAACTTCGCACACCAGCCCCCTGCTGTTTGGAGCCAGCTGCTCCTGGCGGCGGGTCCGGAAGCCATGAGAGCTACTTTGCCCCAACAGTGAGGGGGACGCAGCACAGGTAGGTCTAGGCAGGCACACCTGAGCGGGAGGTACCGGGAGGCCCCTCGGTGTTGCTCACGCCTTGCCCATCTCCTCCCAATTCTGGGAAGAAAGGGCACTCAGAGTGTGGACACCCTCTCCCCTGGTCCTTGCTCCTGCATCTTCTAGAACAATTTTCTCCTACTTACCCCACAAGTCCACGCTCCCAGCATCGCCCTCAAAGGGCGGCGTCTGAGAACAGCCAACCAGGAAAGGTCCAGGCTGGCGGTGCGCCCGGTTCCTGTTTCCTCCTGAATTCTCTCCAACCCTGGGTCCCCCTCCCCCGACCCCACTCCCCGTGGCAGGCTGGGCTGTGCACCTCCAAGGGCAAGGGCAGCTGCCGGGGCCCACCGGACCCTCACCTGATGTGATCTGGCAGTTTTATGCCCCCGGGAGCTCAGGAGAGATTGGGGGGCTGTGGCCCAGGAGCGCCTGTCTCTGGCCTCGGCCCTCTTAACATTCCCAGCTCGTCAGAGGTGCACGCCGGCCAGGCGCGCAGCTCACAAAGCTTCCCTCTGTCTGGTCCTGGAGGAAAGAGGCCATGTGTGTGTTCCTCGGGAGGACAGAGGGAGGGGCACGCAGGCCGGCGGGCCCGGCTCTCATCCCCCGCCAGATCTAGCTTTCCAAAGAAAGAGCCATTTGAGGCCGAGGTGGGGGCCCGGCCTGTCCACCGCAGCCCCGCCAGGCTGGCTCCGGGGCTCTGCCACATGGAACAAGGGGGCGTTTCACAGACGGCCTGGCCTCGCCTGCTTCTCACGCCCCCAGAGTACACACACCGCGGCCCCTGCGTGCCCCCTACACGGCTGTGTGTACACAGAAGTCCTGTTTGCATCAAACCAGCCTCGGGCTCTGGGAGTCTGACCCAGCCCTGGTGACACTGTCGGCCCCCCGAACCTGCCTCCACTCACCCTACTTGCGGCCAAGATCGTGTTAGCCCTGCACCCCGTTTCCTCCCCCCTCCCGACGTCACATGTTTGCCCATCTCGTCTACACGAGACTGCAGCCAGTGCTGTTACTGTTTTATTTGTAAGTAGTTAAGGAGGCAGCTCCGTTATTTGGAATGAAATCAGTGCAGATTTAGCACGAGAGGTTGGAGGTGGCAGGGAGGTTGCTTGTGACTTGTTCCCAGGCCGCGGGATTGTTCTCAGAAGAGCATTTCTGCAGCAAGGGCACTGCCGGCCCCTGGGGGAAGCAGCTGGCGTTCAGAGCCACAGTTCCAGAACACCTGGGCAGATCTCGGGGCATGAGACCACCCCCGCTCCAAGGCCCTGAGGAAGCACAAACAGGGCAGAGTCACGAACGACTCCAGCCACCTGCTCGGCGCCCGGCCCACCGCCCTCACCCCCAGCTCAGGGGGCTCAGGAAAGCACGGCCCTTGCCTCCAGCCTCTGGGCGCCCATGGCGGGCGGGCTGCTCGGTGCCGCGTGCTGCGTGTTCGAACAGGTGAGGTAGAGCCAGGCCTCTAACTCAGCGGGCAGCGCACTTTCTCGAAGGCTGATTGTCAAAGGTGGAGCAGGACTTGGTGCCCGGAGTTCATTTCTGGTCTCTGAGCAGATCAGGAGGGAAAAGGCCATGGTTTCCCTTTTTCTCCTGACCCTTGGCGTTAACCCTCTGAAACTCCCTTGGTGAGTTCAAGAGTGACGCGGGGAGCTGGTCTGCGCAGGCACACCGGCCTCACCTGGGATTCCGACTCGGGGGTCTCAGGGGGCTCTGCCGAGTGATCCCAGTGCCCGAGGCCTTGAAACCACAAGTGGAGGATCGAGTGGGGTGCTGCCCCTCCCCGTTTCCCTGAAGCTGGTTCAGGAGGTTGGTCCCAACTGAGCCTCTCCCACCCCTGGAGGGGCCCCCAGCCCAAGGCTCCGCTGTCCAAGGAGCAGACACAGAGAGCAACAGCGCGGGACAAACCCGTCGAGGGCCCCTGCCCTTCCCGGCCCCGCAGTGGCCTCTCCAGCCACAGCGGCAGCTCTGGGAAAGGCTGGCTCTCAGCGTCCCTTCCGCTCCCTCTTAGATCTCCTCCCCGGCCCAGCCCGGGCAGCCTCCACTACTCCGACGAGGACGTGACCAAGTACAACGACCTCATCCCGGCAGAGAGCAGCAGCCTGACCGAGAAGCCCTCAGAAATCTCCGACTCTCAGGTGAGGGGCAGGGGGGCCAGGCGCCCCGGAGAGGGGAGTGGAGCGGCCCCTTCTGAGAGTGCGGCCCGTCACATGGGCCTCCTTTCCTCCTTTCCTTTCTGGAGCCGCAAAGACGGAGGGGTCGTATGTGAACCAGCCGTCCCCTCCCAAGCTCTGCTCAGAGTTTGCTCCAGGGCTGACGGGGCCCTATAACCTTGACTAGATGTGAGACCCCACCCCCACCCCCGCCCTGCCAAGAACACAGTCCTCTAGGGTTTCCAGCATCTCCCCACATGCTCTGGCCTGCAAAGGATCTCGTGGAAGCAAGGGGAAGGAGCCCTGCATTGCCAGAGCCTGGAGAATGGCTGAATGTAGCTAGTTAGGGTCAGAATGAGCTCTAGAAACTGAGGGCCAGAAGCTCTGGAGCCCCGAGGCTGGGAAGCAGTACACATTAGTGAGGCCTTAGGCTTTGGAGATTCAGACCTGAGTTTCCGTCCTGACTCTGCTGCCCGCCAGCCCGGGCATCCTGGGTTTGGTAGGTAACCTCTTTGGGCCTCAGTTTCTCCATCTGTTCTACAGGCAGGGATGCTAACGGGCGCTGTCATGGGGCTGTGGGACTGCTGAGGTTAAGGCACAGAGAAGCGTAGCACAGCGCACACGGCAACTGTTCGATAAATGTCAGCTTTTTTTTTTAATTTTTTTTTTCAACGTTTATTTATTTTTGAGACAGAGAGAGACAGAGCATGAATGGGGGAGGGTCAGAGAGAGGGAGACACAGAATCCAAAACAGGCTCTAGGCTCCGAGCTGTAAGCACAGAGCCCGATGCGGGGCTTGAACTCACGGACCGCGAGATCATGACCCGAGCCGAAGTCGGCCGCCCAACCGACTGAGCCACCCAGGCGCCCCGATAAATGTCAGCTTTTATGTGAAGGAAGGACATGGTGCCTCTGGGAGAGACACAGAGCTTGAGAGAGGCTGCCATTAGGTGGACCACATGGGGACACTGTCCCAGACTATGGGGACAGGGGGGTTGAGTGCATTCCAATGAAGTTATGTCATGGCCTCCCACCCAGCCCTCTTGGCCTCGGCCAAGCCTGGTGGTTGCCCAGGGAGGGGCCGAGAAAGGCCACTGCGTCCCACACCCTAGACCTTTATGCCCAGTCCTGGGAGAGGCCAAGGAAGAAGAGATGCCAGCAGGGAACAAGGCTGTCGGCCGGGTAGGTGGTGCCAGCATGCCCGGGTTCCGGTTGTGGGCCCAGTAGACCAAGGGCCTCTGGCTCACTGCTGTTTTGTTCAGCTCCAGGGTTACTGATGGGCTTGGCAGAGCAAACAAGGCTGGAGCTAACACCCCAGCTCTGAGCTGGCAGGGACAGAGACCCCAACTTAGCCTGGCTGACACAGGAACTCACACAATTCAGGTTATGGCGTCTTGTTACAAGTATTTAACTCTCTGCGGCCATATGCATCCTGGGACTTGTGAGGCCATGCTTCACTCAAGCATGATTCTTCTTTCTTTCTCTCCAAAATGGCAATGGGCATTTAGGCTCTAGGCACTCAAGGTAAAATTCAAAAAAATACAGCCCGTGAGGCTGTAACAGAAGGCCCCTTAAGCCACACTCCTGTCTCTGGAGAGCAAAGGCAGTGGCCAGCAGGGGGGACTCTCCTTCCTGCTTTGATCAGCCTCCTTCGTCCTTCTATAGAGAGCATCATTCATGCACACTCGTTGGCTGGGCACTGACCTTTCAGGGAGGGAGCCCTCTGAGTGCAAAAGACATTGCCCAGATGTCTTCAGATGGCCCAGGGCCATCTCCTCAAGAGTCGGGAGGAGCCTCCCCCAGGATGCGGAGCTGGTCCCTAAGACCAGCCACCCACCCCCACCTCGAAGGAGTTGCTGAGAGAAGAAACCTCATCCGAAGACCATCCTACTTCCGTCACGCCCACTCAAGGCTGGCAGAGTCCCTAGACTCCCCCACTTTGCCACTGGTGTCTTTTGTTCGACACAAGCCCACCGCTTGAATGCACTTTCCATAGCCATCTGGAACCAGTCACCTTCAGGGAGCACGTGCCCCGGAGAGGGGAGGCCTCCCGGTTCCAGAAGCCAGTTGTCACAGCAGAACACCCACGTTCCCTTTCAGGGGCAGCAGTGGACCACAGCCTGGGCCTAGAGCTCCGCCTGTGGACTTTAGGATGGTTTGGGGTTTGATCTGGAGCTCAGCAGGGTTGAGTTGAGTTTACTTATTCTGAAAGCAAAGTTCCATGCAGTCAGGGACTGGTGACCGTCCCGAGGTCTATTACCTCCCCGGTGCCCTTCTTGGCACATGGGGCATGGGCACTCTGCACACTGGTGTCAGGCATGAAAGGGTCATTGGAGAAGCTGGCCAAGCTAGTCCAGACCTAGTAGGCTAGCAAGGGAGAGATGCAAAGGTTCACAGTTGTAAAGCTGTTCCTTTTAGACCAAGGCCAGAAGCACACATTCAGAGCGATCCTTCAGAGTGACACAGATGGCCATGGCCACACCACCTGGGGCTGCACCCATCATCCCATGTGCCTCACCACTTTGTAATCACAGCGAGCCTCCGAGCGGCCTTTGTGTCATCTTTTTTGTCCAGATGGGGAAACTGAGGCTCACAGAGCTCCGCTGAGTTGGCTCAGGCCCCACAGCCAGAAGGTGCAAACCCAGGATCCCAGCGCCCGAGTCACAGAGGCAGACCTTGCACACGGGCCTTCTGACACAGAGCCCAGCTTGGCCCCCCGGCCCTACCCTGTCCCAAAGCTGGTGATGTCACCCTTGTGGCAGACCCTCCTGGAAGGGCCTTCAGAACCAGCTGATGAGACGCTCTTGAGAACAAATAACTGTGGATTTTCCTTAAACACAAACAACAACTCAAGCCCGTCTTCAAAGGATAAAGATACACGCTCAGAGGAAAGTGCTAGAGGCATTAAGGTGGTCCCCAGGACAGGTGCCCTCGCCGCTTTGAACAGCAGATTGCTCAGGTGGTCATCCAGCCCCATCAGAGGGTGGCTTGGAATCAGAGACACTCATCTGAAAAGCAGCAGCACGTAGTTGTGGCTGATGCACGGCCCCGGGCTGGAATCCGGCTCCTTCCCCTACTGACTCCGGGATGGGGAGGGGTCCTGCGCGGCCCAGACCCACACAGCACGGTGGCCCCCTTTCCGAAGGGCTGTTCTCAGGAGTACGTGACATGGGATGGAGTCGGGCCCCTGCAGAGCCAGGCTGGTCACGGGGGCCTTGGCAATGGCAGTCGGGATCATCTGGGTCTGTTTGCTCTGGAATGGTTCTTGAAAACCAGGCACTTGGCTTTAGGGTCCACTGCAGGTAGTACAGGATCCAGGAGGCTGTCCCCAGAGCATTGGTATCTTCAGAGGTGCAAGGATCAGGAGGCCCCCGGGACTATTCAGCCATCAGTCGCTCACGTCCCCCAGGCCCAGGGCGCCAGGACCGTTAAGTGTGCCGTTGTCAAAATGTTGAATTGTTTCCATACCTGTTGGGAAAGAGCCACCACCCTGAGCCCCTACGTGTCACCGAGAGAACCCCAAGCAGACTGCTCTGTGACTCTGCCCCTACAGGCTCAGCAAACAGAGGACAGGGCCCTGCTTCAGCCAGGAGCCTTGCCTGGTTGCCTCCGGGGTCACATCAAACTTTGTGTCTTAACAGCTAAGGAGGCCTGATGTCTGCCCCCGCCCAGGGCAGAGAGGGCGACTCGGGGCGGGGGGCGGTGGGGGGGGGGGTGCGGCAGGGGGCACACGCTGACTTCTCCTCAACACTTAGTTCTTGAGCCTGTACTCCAGGGACAGAGAGGTGATGGAGACAGGACCCTGCCTCCAAGGAGCTGCTCGTGGGCCAGAGGGGACAGACGTGGACACAGAGCGGCTGGTCTCCCTCTGATGCCCTTGCTGAAAACATAAATAAGCAGATCCGATTACTACCCGCTCGCCTCTGCGACTTGCAATTTGGGGCTTCAGGCGGGTGCTCCCCAGTCTGCCCACATGGGATGGCTTCTGGAGGGGCATCCTTGAGGGTCAGCAGGCACATGGGCCCCCCCGGCCCCGTTTCAACTGCTCTGGAGAATGAGGGCCTGACTTTTTGAAGTATACCCTTCCCCCTGCATCCTCTGAGAGTGACTTTTCCATATGCTGCCTGGTTTCTATTCCAAGTCAGACCACCCAAAAGTGACAACCCAACATTGGCAGAAATCTGCCTGGCCCTCTCCCTGTGATAGGGTAATAAACAAAAGTCCGCGTTGCTTATAAACAAACGTGCATGACAAGATGGTAAGAAGTGGTTTAACGGGGCTGTGGGAAGACTGGGGCTGGGAGGGCTGTCCCCAGAGGGGTGTTGGTGAAGGGGCTTCCAGGCTGGGGGTGGGGGGTGGGGGTGCAGGAAACAAAGGCTGGGGTTTGAAAACCCATAGCTTGTTTGATATAACTTCTGAAAACAAAGCATGGCTGCATTCCAACGTCATTTCCAAACTAAGAGCCCAAGTATGGGAGAAAAATTATATAGCACACAAGTAAATCTCAATGGAAAAGGAGTTCTCGGCCCAGGGCACGCCTCTTCTAATAAATACTCAGTCTCTGTGACTTCCTGGGCAGCCCCAGGAAACTCATTGCAGTGAAATTAAGCCTATGTGGAAAAGTAAGAAGACAGACAGGACAAATTAGGTTTTCTGTAACACTTTTGAGCACCCAGTCATTAATGGTGAATGTTTACGGAGCCCTTCCCGGCGGCCAAGAATGACTCTAGGGATTGTTCCAGAATGGCACACTTAACCTTCACAGCCCCCTGCAAAGCCTGGCGGGGTTATCTATTGCATGAGTCAGGGAGCCACCAATGACGAAGCCAGGCCCACCTGAGACCCGCTACGCACCTATTGTGCGCCATGCTGGGGGTGGGCCCTGTGTGGCCATCTTGCTGGTTTGTCCTCCTTGGGACCCGTTCATTCCTTCCTTGCTGCATTTATTCAACAGCGAATTCTTCTGCACCCACGAAGCAGTACCAGGCACCGTTTCCATGTGGCAGCTATAGTGATGAGCAGGACCGACTCTCAGGGACGTTGCCTTAACCGCGTTATGATCCATTAGGGAAGACCACGTGCGTCGAATACTCATGTGTTTTCACGTATTAAAATTTTACGGCGCCACGCCATAATTTTCAGGAGGAAAATGGGAAACAAAAGGCTTCCTGTCTCCTGGGGTGCTGCCCTCTGAGGTATCTTGGGGGGAAGGTCCCATCCTCCTGGAGGTTCCCAGAGGGCTGCCTGGAGGAGGTAGCATTTCAGCTGGGCCTCGGGCCTCAGAGTGCGAACGGGACTGGGTCATGCAGAGAAGGGAGGAGCCGGGCAGGTTTGCAGGTGTGCGTTTGGCCGAGTGGTTCTGACAACCCCTCCCTCGGAGTGTCTCCGGTCTTTTATCAGTGTTTGCCTCTTGGGTTGGGCCGTGAGTCTAAGAGATTCACTGGGGCCCATCTCCGGCTTCTCCTTAGCCTGACCCATACGGGCCCAGGAAGCCCAGGCTTGTGCCAAACTAGAAACACACTGCGGGCAGGGCAGAGGGAGCCCGGAGGAAAGAGGCAACGCTACACGTGGGGCCCCTGCTTTGTGCCAAGTCCTGCACTGTGCACGTTCTCATTTCAAATCCAGTCGCCCCACCAGGCAAGTTGCAGGATTCCCAGTTAACAGCTGGGGACACTGAGGCTCAGAGGGGTCAAGTAGCTTGCCCTTAATCACAGAGCTTAGAAGTGGGGGCAATCCCCACTGCCTCAGGCCCCGCTGAGCTGGCATTTTTAAAAAGACATTCCTGGGAGGGGTGCCTGGGTGGCTCAGTCTGTTGAGAATCTGACTCTTGATTTGGGCTCAGGTCATGATCTCACGGTTCGTGGGCTCAAGCCCCACATCGGGCTCTGTGCTGATGGGGCAGAGCCTGCTTGGGATTCTCTCTCTCTCTCTGCCTTCCACCACTTGCACTCTTTCTCTCTCTCAAAAATAAACATGAAAGAAGGGAAGAAAAGAAGACAAAAAAGAAAAAAGAAAGAAAGAACAAGGACATTACTGGGAGGTTTCTAGCTGTTTTAGTACAAGGAGCCCAGATGCCTGACAAAATTGCGCCTCGTGGGGGCTTCTAGAGAGGGAGACACTCAGCACATCCCCCCACCTCTGATGCGCAGGAGAGGCCCCCTGCTTCCAGGGGAAGGGCGTCCAAGGGACTGATTGTAGAGCTGGCCTCAGCCTAGACGGGTGCAGGGAGCCCCTGGGCCACGGCGGCTCCAGCTTCCAGCCTCCAAAGGAGCCGCACAGGGGACCTCCTGTCACCTGGGGCAGCACAGTCCCACCAGACTTCAGGAGATTCGGCAAGATGAGGGCACCCTGCCTGGCCCCTACGTCCCTGCCGCTGTGCTGGCAACAGCGGAAGACCAAAAAGCTCTCCTCTGCCCCCCTCTCTTTTGTTGCCGGCTCTTCCCCGGGGCGTCCCTCCCGTCGACCCCCTCTCCACGCCCCTCCGCTCCCCTCCGCAGGCCCGGTAATTGCTGATTGAGTGGCTTTGAGGAGCTGTTAAGAGGCCCGGAGCTGGAGCAGTCGCCTGATTGCCTGGCGGCCTGGTGGGACTGCCCGTGAAAGGTCCCCTTTGTGCTGGGTCGGTTACTGGGAAGCTGCATTCAATTACGCGCGAGAGTTGAAAGCCCGAATGGGCGCCCTGGGTCCCCCCACCCTCGCTCGCTTTCTTCCCTTCTCACCCCACCCCCTGCAGAAAAGAAACAGATGTTCCAGGAGAGGGAAGCGGGAGAGCAGAGCAAATGCAAAGGCCGCCTCCCTGGCTGCGGAGAGCTGGGGGCGGGGCGGGCGCGCCTCCAGCCCCCTGCACCTCCCCCACCCCCACCCCCGCTGCCGCTCTGGGTTCCATCGCTTTTCCACCCCCGTCCGAATGCGGAATGCCGACCGTAATCATTAGCACGAATGGGCTCTGGGGTCTGGGCCCCCAGGAGGACCAGAGAGGCCCATCCCCCCCTAGTGATGCTTCACTTTGGAGGACGGGAGCTGAACATTCTTCTTCCTTGCCAGCCACCTGGGCATTGAGTCGGCCTCCACTGCCCCTCCTCCTTCTGATCCCTCCTTGGGGGCTTCCAGGCCTTTGCACCCAGACCCACCTCGCTGTCTCCCCAGTAACACCTTTTACAACGTTCCATCGTTTCACCCTGTGAGCTGCAGGCGTCTACCCATTTTACAGACAAGGATACCGAGGCTGAGAGAGGCCAAGTGATGCGTCCCAGACTTCACCTAGCTAGCTAGCGAGGGACAGAGTCGGTGATGGAGACTGGCTTCTGGGGCCGGCCAAAGTTCTAGAACCTCTACCAATGACACTACCAACTCTTCAAGCCAGTTGGTGGGGGCCCTCCCGGAGAGACCTGTCTCACAGAGAGAAGTGTGGGGTGCCCCCTTCCACCACCCAACACTTACAGACCCTCGCTGCTCCTGCACCAGAGCCCCCCCCCCCCCCCCCCCCCTGCCTCGTGGCATCCACCATGGCTTGCTCAGACTTCTCCCACCTCTGGGCGGCCTCCCTGCGGCCTCAGGCATCGGGTGCCCAGCCCTCAGCCTCCTCCCCACTCTTGGCATATGGAGCCCCTGTCTGTACTGCCCTTTTGTTCCCTCCTGGGCTGGCAGCTGGGCAGTAGGCAAAGAAAGGGGCTTGTATTGTGCTGCGCTGCGTCATGGGGACACCGAGGGACTTTCCATTGTCTCTACTGCCAAGAGGACTGAGGTCCTGGGAGCCTGTGCAGGGTGGTGGTAAGGAGAGCATCTCTACGGAGGGATGAGGTGGAGGAGGGGAGGCGGCAGATGACGTAAATTTGCAGATGGACTAGGGTGTATGTCATCCCCACGGGGAGGTTAGAGGGGCTCTCATTCCCATCTTGTGACCTCCAGGCAGGAGCGGGGTGGAGCATGTGTGGGCTTTGGAAAATCAGGCAGACCTGAGTCCCCCAGCGCATCATCTCTTGGGGCAAACCCTCATCCTCTCTGCCTTGGTGTTCTTGGCACTTCCAGAGCAATAGCAGTGACGGGGCCGAGGTGTGAGAGTTCAGTACAGTCTCCTGACGGAGCACCTGCTCCCGCGGCTGGCACCGCTATAGTTCTGTACATTCTAGCTCTTTCTCATGAAGGGGCTAGATGCCATACAGGACTTGGGGTTCCGGAGAGCAAGTGCACGTTGCCCCTCCCCATAGCTCAGACCCCTTGGGGCAAGGTCAACAACTCTCCGTTTGCTCTGCCTGTAATGCAGGACACAGCTAGTCATCCCAGACTCGTTGATATTGGGTTCACTGGTCTACTTGGTACAGCTTTACCCAAAGTATGTTGATAAAATTTACCGCCTCCATGTATTAGCTCTGCAGGGACGCGGCGACCTGAGCGAGGCCTTCTGAGCCTCACTAAAATCAGAGCGCATCTCTTCCAGAGAGTTCTAAGCGTGTTCCCATCTGTCCTCTTCTTAGTTCTCAAAACATTGCTGGGAGCCTGGGGTGGGGGAGGGGCACATGATATTTTTAGCTCCACGATTCAGATCCGAACCAGGGAACGCTGTTTTACTTCGCAACCCGGCCTGACTCTTGGCTGATTCCCCCTCAGGCAGCTGGAGCTATGGTGAGGACACCAAAGTTATCGACAGTTTTAAGAAAAACTGAATATGTTGTATTTATCAGGGAAAGCTACAGGGTAATCATCGTGTGAAATTCAGAGCTTTTGCTGATATTTTTCTCATGCTCATTTTATAAATGGATGTTGCTTTTATTCTGGATCACAACGTGGGTGAGCACCAGCGTCCTTTCAGTGCCAGGAGCCTCTCCAAGTCTGGCCCTGGCTTTGTCCCCAGTCACACAGTAAGTCAGAGGTAGACCGAGATTGGAACTCAGTACATCCTACATGAATAGCTGTCCTAAAATGTAGGCTTTGTTCCTATTCAGGTATGGCAAGGCCAGGAGATCAGGAGATGATTGTCCCGGGGAAAAAAATTATTATTCACAGTTCCCAAGAAGAGGGGACCCATCACACCATGCAGGGCCATTCAGGAAAGCACTAGGGTCCCCCAGAGGCAGAGAAAGCAGGAGGGACGCATGGGCAGGAGCCTTTATTATGGAAGCAGGCTTAGGTTAGTATGAATCAATTCAGTGGGCTCTGGGATACAGGGGCTGTCCCTAGTTGCCTGGTACCTGGCCCCTGGGGTGATTAGGAGCAGCGGTTGGTGATGAAAGGGCATTCGCTAGCTCCAAAAATTGACCAGCCCCAGGAGCCATAGCCCCTTCAGAATCAGCAAGGCCCCAGATGTCAAAGCATCAGAAATACAGAAAATGAAAAGGCATGATGAATTCAACCTCCAAAACATGATATGCTGAGCAAAAGAAGCCGGCCACACAACAGGCGTGTTTTATAGGATCCCACCCGTAGGAAATGTCCAAAGTAGGTAGACCCATAGAGATAGAAAGTGGTTACCAGGAGTGGGGGCGGGGGAAGGAAGGGGGAACGACCGCCAGTGGGTACAGGGCAATGAAGATGTTTTGGAGCCACACGGAGTAATGCCCAACACTGTGAGTGTATGAAAAGCCACTGAATCTTACACTTTAAGACGGTTAACTTCATGTGCTATAAAGTTCCCTTCAATGAAAAAGAATTAGAACTCAGGTCTTCGATCCACATCGGGTCCCTTCAAGGCTGTGTGTGTCAACGCAACGATCTGCTCCCAAGGCAAGGAAGGTGGGCACATCCGGGCATTTTGCCCCCTGGGCAGTGAGGGGGAGAGAGGTGGCCACAGTCCAGGCCTTGGGAGATTCAAACCAGGGCGCCTGGCGCCTTGCAGCCCTGGGCACACGGACCCGTCCCCGCGGGGCCCCTGACTCCCCGATTCTCTGTCCTCCCAGGGAAGCGACAGTGAGTACGAGGCCGACCCGACCCACCAGAAGGCCCACTCTTTCGTCAACCACTACATCAGCGACCCCACCTACTACAACTCATGGCGGAGGCAGCAGAAGGGGATCTCGCGGGCCCAGGCGTACAGCTACACGGAGAGCGACTCGGGCGAGCCGGACCACACCACCATCGCCAACAGCAGCAGCGCCCAGCAGGGCGGCCTCTTCCGGCCCAAGGCCAGTCGGACCCCAACGCCCCAAAACCCCCCGAACCCCCCGAGTCAGCAGAGCACCCTCTACCGCCCCCCCAGCAGCCTCACCCCCGGCCCCCGGGCTCCTATAGCAGGATTTTCATCGTTTGTTTGACATCGGAAGGGGGAAAAGAAAGAAAGAAAAACAAAACAAAACAAAACAGCACCAAACTCCCCATCCGCCCCTCCCCGCACTGCCTGCCAGAAAACAAAAACACCGAGAAACCAAGTCAACTTTTCACCTCCTGAGTTTATTTTTCCAGAGATTCCAGGGCCAGCAAAGACGGTGTTGAGAAGGAGGAGAAGAAAACCACTGGAGGAGGACGTGTGTGGGTGTGGGTGTGTGTGTGTGTGTGTGTGTGCGTGTGTGTGTGTGCGTGTGTGTGTGGCCCACAGTTGGTCAGCTCCAGATTGTAGGGTTCCCTGGGCCTTTACAGACTTCGCAGAGTCGGGCTGCAGGGGCCCAGCCTGGGCTGAGGCGGGACAGAGGGAGAGAGAGAAAGCTAAGGCCCAGAGAGCTGTAAGGCAGTGTGCTCAGGGGGCGAGAAGCTTCTGGAAGTCCTGACAGCTGCCTCTTCCGCCAGTGCGGGGGCCCTGGGCCCACTGCTAGATGATGATGTGCAAGGCTGGGCGCCCCTGAGGGCAAAGCTCACCTTCTCTCCCCCTACCACACACACACCCCTCCCAGCCCTCCCCCTGCATCGCTGACAGGCCTCTGGGGGTTCAATCCGTCCCCCTGGCCTGCTCCTCACGCTCCCCTCCCTTGTTCAACTTCTCCACCAAGCGTTTGGTTTATTTAGAAAAAGGAAAACAACTGAGGGGTGAGAGTCTGCCTAGCTAGTTCCTTGTTTCTTACATACGCTTTTTACTGTGACTCCAAGGAAGAGGGCCCCAGGGGTGGGGAGAGGCCCCCACACCACCACTGAACCCGGCCGTTGCTTGACTTGAATTCACTTTCCTGAGCATAGACCAGGAGAGCTGAACCCGGGGAACAGAGTACAGGGCACTGACCGGGCATCACTGGGATAATTGGGCATAACGCCGGAAGTCAAGAATGTAAGAAGGAGGCTTAACTTCCCTCTTCCTTCCAATTTAGGTACCACCAGCACCCTCCTTAAAGCAAGAGGGAAAGGAAGGCGCTTAGATAAGGAAGTTCAGCATGCACCAGCTGGGGAGCTAGGCAGGGGTGAGGGATGGCCATCTAGGCAGACACACCCCTGTCCCTGGACACACCCCTTCCTCCTGAGACGGGCACATACACACAAGTCCCCCATGCACTTGCAAGGAGAAGGGTCTAAGGATCTTCTCCCAAGAGAAATCCCTTTGGGTCCTAGCCAGTCGGGACACTCACTTCCAGAGGTGTGTCCCTGTCGCTCTCGACCCAGAGTGATCCCCATCTAAAGCACCCCCAGTCCCAAGCACAGGGGCACAGAAGCCCAGAGGAGTGGGCCAAGCCCCTGGTCTAGAGGCCAGAGCTCCCAGAATGTACCCTGTCTGCCCAGCACCTGGTTTACAAAGAGTCAAAGACCCAACCCCTGGGTATGTGTTCCAGGCCGGCCTCGGCCTAGCCGGGGCTTGGAGCAAGGAGGGGCCCCATCCAAACTTCACACAGCTCCCAAGATGCACAGCCAGGCCGGCCAGGAGGAGCAGGTCAGATGGGACCAAGGACAAGAATAGCTGACAGGAAGCAAAGCTTTTACACACACACAATCTGCTCTAAGGAATGTTCTTTTAAAAAGCCACTTCTAGTGGCCTGAATCTTCCTTTCAGCCCCAGGATGAAGGGATTGAGGGAGGAACCATTCTGTCGAATTCCCCGAGTGCCCCCAGCTGGCCCAGCCGCGTGCTTTTGGGTGGGCAGCAGCCTCTGGGAGAGGAGGTGGTCCGGCAGGAAGACACCGGGTGCGGCGTGGGGCCCCTTAGTGGGGCAGGGCTCGCTGGGAGTGCCGAATGCAGGCCCCATCTTGGGGGTGAGGAAAACAGAGGAGGTCTGAAAGGAGGATTTGGGAAGCAAGCCAAGGAAAGCGAGGCTCTCCACCTGGCCCCACGGGCCCCCCACTCAGGTGAGGGGGATGGGAGCAGGGCCAGGGGCCTGAGGGAAGGACATACCTCCCAGACCCTCGGGAGCGCTGGCAGGTGTCTCCGCAGACGGGGCCCAGACGCCGGCTTCTCCACCGGGGTGTCTTGGGAGGGAAGCACCCCCACGAGGACACAGGCCTGTGGTCTGCCCTGTACACATCTGGTGTCTCCATGGCAACGCATCCGCAGCCACCCGCCTGTGATCTCCCCGCGCTGCCTCCTTTTCATCTCATCTTTTTTTAACAACCTCATCCCTTTCCTTATCTGCTGTGCGTTTAGCCATTTGCGGAAGTTCCCAGTTTGCAGTAGGGAATTCATGTAGCCCAGCCCAGTGAGGAATCTGGGAGTGGGGTAGGGTGGGGGGGGAAGCAGGACGCGTGAAGCCGTGTGTGTGTGTGTGCGTGTGTGCGCGTGCATGTGGGTGCGTGTACTGTGCACGAGGCCAGATTTCCTTTGCCTTTCACAGACTGCCTAGTGCACCGAGATGTGCGCCCTCCCCCTCCCCACGCGCTCACTCACCCCCACGCCAACACACCCACGCACACTTAGCACAGGGCGGTGCACGCCTGGGCTCACGCACATGCACACACAGATATGCACGGATGTGTGTTCGCAAACAGGCTTGCGATTCCTTCTGGTGGCTCGTCTGTCCTTTGTGAGGCACAGGCAGCCGGGGTGACTCCCGCTCGAACGTGGGAGTCTGAGAGGGCACTGGCGAGGACGCTGTGTGAGCCGGAAGGCAGGCTGTGCCCAACGTGAAAATCCAGCCCTGAGTTCATATCCACCCACCCAAAATGTTGCCCCACTGCCCCATCCACATCTGGAAGCCCAGGTCTCCACGACAGAGCTCTAGATTTCTAAGAGGACACCTCTGCCCTCATTTACATATCTGCCGGGGCAGTGGAGGCTCCCGACCCCTGACCAGACACCCGGTCGCATTAGGATGTGCCGGGCACTGCCCGTAGGTAACAGGGAACCTCCCCGACCTCTGGGCACCTGGGCCGACGATGCCAGGGCCCCTCTGTGACCACCTGAAGCAGGTTGACACAAGGACACCTCTGTGTCCTCTGGCTCTGCCTCGTCATGCCCTCGGGAAATCTGGTGTTGCACCCAGCAGCCCACGCTGGGCACACCAGCACTGCCCTTCCCCCTCGTGGCCACGCCCCCTGCGTGCACACCAGCTCCTCGCCCAGACTGCCAAGATGAACCAAAAAGCTGCTCGGCTTCCAGAGCGCCTTTCTCCCAGGGCCCCAGGGGGTTTGCAAACCCAGGCCGCCCGTCTTGTCCCCTCACCTGACACTGCCCCAATTCAGAGGAAGCACGGACACTTCCAGCTGCCCCGCCCAGAGCACGCTGTCTCGAGGCCTTCTGTCTCTGCCCACACCTCCCTGGGCAGAGCGTTCAAAGGTGCCAGAGCCTCCCAGAGCCCACTCTGGGCAGGGGCTTCCTTCCCCTCCCCGTGGTGCACATGGTGTGAGGGGCTGGAGGACAGGAGCGGGGAGGGGGACCCGCCCCCAGCAGCAGCCACCTGATCTGAGTGCCTCTGTATGGTCCTGCCCAGTGGCAACCTTGGCCGCCACCCGGAGCACAGATGCCCTCCTGGGACCACCCCCCTTCTCTTTGTTTCCGTAAGAATAACCAAAAGCATTTAAACGTGTTACCTTTCTTTACACATACAGACTCCAAAAACAAAAACCAACACAAATCTTTATTTTTTTGATTTAAAAGATATAATGAAGAATTGTGGGGAGAATATTCATCGTGGCAGGTGTCTATCTGTAAGAAAAAATATATATCTATATGTCATATAGCTTGTTAGCAGGTTTATTTTTTAAATGAAAGGTAAAAAAAGAAATTGATTTGAAATATATACCACAAGATGTCCCATGGCCTGTCAAACTTGTCGGTATTTTATAAATAAACTTTTTTTTTTGGAGTTCTGAAGCAACATTTATTCTTCTCCTTCTGGGAAAGTAACTGGGGACCCCTACCTTCATATCATGCTCAAATAATAGTGCGGGATCTTGTTTCTTTTACACCTTTAGGATAATAGCCACTCGGATTACACCGGATTAGAGGCCAAATGATAATGATTGATAATACTGGCAATGACAATAGCTAACATTTGTGTGGCGTTTGCGCCCTGCCAGACACTGCTGTTACCACTTTCCACTGATGAACTCAGGGAATGCTCATGACAACACCTTCAGCAGAGAAGCCGGATCAGGGAGAATTTAAGGGGCTTGCTTGCCCTTGAGAATTGGAAACGCCAGAGTTTGTACGAAAGCAGTCTGGCTCTAGAGACACGTGCTGCCTCTGTGTTATTTTAAGGCAAGTTCCTTACCCGTGTTCATTTATTTTTATTTATGTGTTTTTTACTGTCTATTTAGAGCGAGAGTGTGTGTGTGAGACGGGGGAGGGACGGAGAGAGAGGGAGGCAGAGGATCCGAAGTGGGCTCCATACGGACAGGCAGAGAGCCCCATGCAGGGCTCGAACTCATGAACCTCAAGATCATGATGATCGTGACCTGAGTGGAAGTCAGACGCTTAACCACCGGAGCCACCCAGGTGCCTGCCCCCCACGCCCACCCCGTGTTCATTTTAATTCCTACCCAGCCACACCCCAGACGCTAAGGTTGGTATAGTAAGAACCACTGTGGTGCTTGTTGTAACTAACCTAGTCAATGCACCCAGGTCTTAAGTGAGGGCTTGAATCGATGCATTTATGCGTGTGGTGGTATTGACATGATACCACATTTCTCTCACATCCATTGAGTCAAACAGGAGAAAGAGAACGAAGGAAAAATGATTTTAATTGTGTAATGCCACCAGATGAATACACTTACTTAAATAGTCTACGTTGCTGTATAACGTACATCAGACATTTGTACAAGAGGCTGCTCAGCACAATTAAAGCAGGGAACTTAAAATATACAAAAATATACTCTTAGACACTTCATTTTTACTTAAAATACAAATGCAAATTCATTCACCAATCTGTTAATGTTGGGCCATAGCGTTTTGCTTTTTCTCAGCATGGTCTCCGTGTATACAGCTCCCTGTTGTCTTTCTTACATGAATCACAGCCATCGTGCATGGGCAGCAAATTCTAGTCTGTTTCTTTAAAATAAAGCAAAAGGGGGCACCTGGGTGGCTCAGTCGATTAAGCGTCCAACCCTTGATTTCAGCTTGGGTCAAGATCTTGCGGTTGGTGAGTTTGAGCCCCACACGGGGCTCTGCACTGACAGTGTGGAGCCTGCCTGAGATTCTCATTCTCTGTCTCTCTCTCTCTCTCTCTCTCTCTCTCTCTCTCTCTCTCTGCTGTAACACACCCTTTTATTTTTGCCACTTTTCTTTTATCAAAGCATTCGGTACAATTTTCAAAGAAATAACTGTTCTTTTGCACTCTTAGCCATTGCATCATATTTAATTAAATTGTGGAATTACGGGGCGCCTGGATGGCTCAGCTGGTTAAGCGTCCGACTTCGGCTCAGGTCATGATCTTACGGTTCGTGAGTTTGAGCCCCACATCGGGCTTGTGCTGACAGCTCAGAGTCTGGAGCCTCCTTCGGATTCTGTGTCTCCCTCTCTTTCTGTCCCTCCCCTACTCACACCCTGTCTCTCTCTGTCTCTCAAAAATTAATAAATGAAAAAAAAATTGAATTAAAAAAAAATTTTAAATAGATTATGGAATGACTATAAAAAGTACAACTAGCACAAACAAGTCTGGGAACAGTGACAACTGATTCGTTATACAACTTGATTCGGTAGCAGCAGAAACATATGGGCATCACAGAGAGCAGCCCCTTATTAGCCTTCAGAACCCTGGGGACTGTGGGCACCTTCATGTTTTGCAGAGAAAATATATGGAATCCATTAACATGGCTAGTTGGTTAAGTGGAAGTCAAGTGAGAGCTTCCGTGTATAGGACAGCACAAACCATGCACACTGAACCTTATGACCAATTTTCAGGGTGATTAAGGGATTTTCAAAGGTAATTTGGACTACGTATAACCTTTACCTTAATAAATGTGGACCCCCGCCCCCACATTAGATACAACTCCACTAATGAGGATGTTTGGGTAGAGGGTGATAATATGGAAGGCAGTCTACAAACTGGAGTCAGATTTGAAAGGAAGGGCTTTGAACCACAAAAGTCATGTCCTTCCTGGTGGCATGTTTATTCTAGACCCAGGAGATGTCTCATTGTAATCTTTAATTCCAAAATTCTTCCTCATTCATTTCTTTTTTTTTATGATTTTTTTCCTTTTTTTTTTTAATGTTTATTTTTGAGAGAGACAGAGTGTGAGTGGGGAAGGGGCAGAGAGAGAGAGGGAGACACAGTATCTGAAGCAGGCTCCAGGCTCCGAGCTGTGAGCTGTCAGCACAGACATGGGGCTTGAACCCATGAGCCGGGAAATCATGACCTGACCCAAAGTCGGCCACTTAACCAACTGAGTCACCCAGGTGCCCCATTCCTCATTCATTTCTAATCCCAGACTAGCTTCTCCCCAGCCGTAGCTGGTGAGTGAGGAATTTGGCTGTCTCCAGCCCCTTTATCAAAAACAATGCCTCCCCCCCTACCCCCACTCAAAAAATGAGAGAGGCAAATCTGGTAAGAAGAAAGGAAGGAGGGGAAGGGAAGGTGTTTTCCAAAGCCAAGGAGACATGGTGTGAGGCCACATACTGGCTCAGATTATACATAGTTCTCCTTTCTCCTGAGAAAAGATCATCTCACCTGGAAAACGTCAGAACTCAGTGGAGTTTCTTTTCTTGAAGCTCCCAGAGTGACTAAATGGGAAAAGCACTTGGGTTGGGGAGGTTAGCTAAAGAGAGCACGGGGTTGGCAGACCTGGGTTCCCAGAAATTTCAGCTTAAACTTGAACTTGAGCTCAACATTTACCAGCTTCCACGACCTCATCCATGGACTTCTGCCTCTTCCAACATCAGACTCCTCGAATGAAGTGTAGGGAAATGACCCTTCGGACAGAGGTGCTCTCCGGAGATGTCCCCCACCCCCAGCCAGCCCCCTATCCCAACTTCTCTCTCCGGAACTCTCAGAGCTACAAGTTTTTCTTTCTTTCTTTTTTTTTTTTTTTAATGTTTATTTATTTTTGAGAGACACAGAGACAGAATGAGAGTGGGTTAGGGGCAGAGAGAGAGGGAGACAGAATGGGAAGCAGGCTCCAGGCTCTGAGCTGTCAGCACAGAGCCTGACACGAGGCTTGAACCCACGAGCTGTGAGATCATGACCTGAGCCGAAGTCGGACGCTCAACCGACTGAGCCACCCAGGTGCCCCAGAGCTACAAGTTTTTCGACTTCCTGACCTGACTGACGACGAACTTTGGCAATGGGGCTTGGCTGCAGTCAACAGGTGCAGAATGCAGCTGATCTCTTTCTTCTCGGCACCCTAGTTTCTGGAAGGGAAGAAGGCACTGAAGCAGCAGGCTCCGGAGGCTATGGGTTGTGAAGGGTGTTCTGTTAAGGTGCGGTGCAGGAAGTTAAGGGGGAGATGAGACTCGGGTGGCCTGGGGAATCCGCTCTGGGTCGACTCCAGCACACCCAAGACGGGCTGCCCCCACCAGTACCTCGTGGTTCCCAGCACCTACTGCACCCACCCTTCTCGAATGCCGGCCCCGATGGGCTCAAGGAAATCCAGGAGACCCTGTCACTTCCCACTAAGGGGCTGTTGGGGCTCAGAAGCCAAAAGTGACACAGGGATGGAAACAGAAATAGCTGGTGTTTGGCTCCCTCCCCTCCCAACATTGACCATCCAAGCCAACCAGGCTCTTTGGGTTGGGGTTTTATTGCCACTCAGGCAGAGCTTCAGCCAGGGCGGGGTGACCCCAGATGACACTGGGGTCAAAGCCCAAAGAACACCAGCCGTTGCCCTGGAGGGATGCAGTGACGCCCCCAGCTTGATCCCTCTGGAATCTGCTGCCCCGGAGCTGGGCTGCGTGGATATGGGCCCTGTCTAGTGCCAGCCCGACTCTGCACTGAACAGGAAGGTTCCTCCTCTTGACCTTCGTTACACATGGGGCTGCAGGGCTCTGGGGGAGGGCTGGCTGCACCTCCCCTCTGCTCCAACTGCCCTCAGCAGCATGGCTTTGAGGGGTTGGGAGCAGCTCCTATGGGGCCCAGATGCAGTGGCTGATGAACAGGGTCCTGCTTTACACCTATCGTCCCTGATGTGATTATTAGCAATGCTCCCTCTCGTTTTGTTTCTTTTTTTTTAATGTTTCTTTATTTTGACAGAGAGAGAGAGAGCAAGAATCCGAAGCAGGCTCCTCACTGTCAGTGCAGAGCCCCACGAACGGTGAGATCGTGACCTGAGCCAAAATCAAGAGTCAGACACTTAACCGACTTCCCTCTCACTTTGTTTCCTAATCATCTGGTCCCCGCACTCCTACTGATGAGTCATAACCTGACAGCCAGGCAGGGCCCAGCCTTCAGTCCCTCCTACACTTGGGGCCTTAGACCGCCGTGCTGAAGGTCTGGGAGAATGGAAGGGACCATCTCCTGGACACGAGCTGTGATTGGGGACTAGGGGGTTGGCATGGAAGAACCAGCGAGTCCGGTTCCGTGACCACAGATTCAGAGGGAAGCTCTCCCCGAGTCTGTCTCAGACTCGGTGTCCTGACACTTGAGGGTCTGTGCTGTCTTCAGTCCGGTCCTCCCTACCATGGGCTCTGGGACACACACATTAATGTCTGCAGGACACTGCTCTGCCTGGACTGTTCTGATGGAGCAGTTGCCTGAAAGAACAAGAAACACATACTCCTCGTATAGGGCCTTCCTTATACAAGGGAAGATCCTATACAGAGGATCTTCCCCTATACGGAGATCCTACCCCATCTCAACTCTTACTCCCCCAGACTGACCGATAGTTCGTGACACTGGGTAGAAACTTGGGGGAAATCCGTGCCGGTTCTAGGCTGTCTTCAGGAATCTTGCCGGTCAGCATAGTTGATGTAGCAGAAAACCCAGGCCTTGGACATGGGAACAAAGGAAACCGGGTTCAAGTTAGGGTCGCCGGATAAAGCACAAACCAAAATTTGCACGGGATATGTTTATCCCACACCACATAATTTGTTGTGATCTGAACTTCAAAGTGAACTGGGCATCCTCTATTTTTATTTGCTGCCGCAAATCCTAACTCCACACCAGATGTGGGTGCTCCTCCAAAACTTCTGGAACCTGGGTGTCCTTTTTGAGAAAATGGGGGATGCCGAAAGCGGCTCTGTACGCCTCCCCCCACCCCCACCGAAAGGTGTGTGGGTGTCAGAAGGGAGATTACATGAGGACTGAATTTGTAAACCGTAACACCGCTCGACACATGCAAGGGATTAGTCCTGCTATTGTCCAAGGATAAAGTGACACTTCGGTGGGATCCACTAAGAGCTTCTGGGTTCAGGCACAGTTCGGGCTCAATCCGTCCCGATTTCCAATCCCTTGATAAAAACGTGCTCTACCTGCCTCAGGACTCATCCTAGCTGGAAATCGCATCAGTAGAAAACTTCTGAATCGTAGAGATTTGGTGGGGGTGGAGGGGTCATCCCGGGCCCTTCAGAGCCTGTCATTCACCCTGGAAAACACTCAGATTAGGACCCGTTGAGCAAAGTTTTGTAGGGTTGTGGTAAAGTGCTGAAGAGCTACAAGGAACACCACAGGACCCAAAGCGAAGAGCAGCCATGACCACCCGAGGCCTGAACGGGCAAGAGGAGAGGAGGAAGTTACTGGAACCCGCAGAGAAGGCTGGATGGAGAGGGAGATGTCACACGGGGCCAGTCGGGAGTCGGAGAAGCACCATCTCCCACACCGGGCCTGGCTCGCCTTCCGTCCTCGGGTCCCCTGTCTGGGCTCCTGATGGTCCAGATTCAGCGGGAAGTCAGAGGGCACCGGGGTGCAGCCCATGAGGGCCAACCTCCCCCGGGGGCCAGGAAGGTCACGTGGGTGCCGGCAGGCCCACAGCAGTGCTTACGTGTGTGTCTTCTGATGTTGACGTCCCCATAGAGTTCCACTCTTACTCTCTTCTGGATGTTGAGAGTGAAATTAGGCCCCGAGAGGCTCGCTGGGAGCCTCCACCAGAATAGGTGGGATTTTCTGGTGTATTCGAGAATTTGAAAGGTCTTTGACTTTCTGTTGCCTGCAATCTCCTGTGCCATCTAGAGCCGCAGGACAATGACAGCAGCTGACCTTTGTTGTCGACCACATACCACACCCAGCGCTGTGCGGAAGGCCTTTGCTGCACCTAGTTAATCCTCAGGGCGGCCCCGTGATCAGGAATTTCACCTCCTCCCATTTACCAGAGAAGGACTCATAGACACAGAAAGGTGAGAGGACCTGCCGGGTAAGTGCCAGAGCCAGAAGTGGACCCCAGGCCTGCCTGGCCTCACTGCCCCCCCTTCCCTTTTAACCACCAAGCAACCTGCTGGAGTTCAGATAATGCTGGGTGTCTGGGGAGGCCTCCACATTCTGGGCGGGCGCAGGCCAGGCGGGAAACATTGTTTCCGGATAACGATGGTCGCAGGGGTGGATGAACGTTTTCCCTAAAGGGCCAGATGGTAAATATTTCGGGCTTTTCGGGGTACATGGAGCCTGTTCTAGTAAGGAAGCGGCCCAAGATGATACATGAATGAATGTGAGGCTGTGTTCCAATCAAGTTTTCTTTATGGACACTGAAATTTGAATTTTATAAATTTTTTAAATTTATTTTTGAGAGAGAGAGACAGCGAGACAGAGTGCGAGTTGGGGGAGGATAATAGAGAGAGAGGGAGACACAGAATCCGAAGCGGGATCGAGGCTCTGAGCTGTCAGCACAGAGCCCAACGTGGGGCTTGAATGCACGAACTGCGAGATCATGACCTGAGACGAAGTCGGATGGCCAATCGACTGAGCCACCCAGGCGCCCCTGAAATTCAAATTTTATATAATTTTCACATGTAATGCGATATCATTCTGGTTTTTAGTCTTTCTGAATCATTTAAATATGTAAAAATCCGGGGCGCCTGGGTGGCTCAGTCTAACTTCCTGAGTTTGAGCCCCGCGTCGGGCTCTTGGCTTCTGTGTCTCCCTCTCTCTCTCTGCCCCTCCCCCTCCCTCTCAAAAATAAATAAACACACCTGGAGCCTCAGAATGTAACCTTATTTGGAAGTAGGGTCTTTGCAGATATAATTAGTTAAGATGAGGTCATACTGGAATAGGGCGGGCCCTAAACCCAATGACTGATGTCCTTTAAGAAGAGGAGAGGACACGGGGAGACACAGAGAGAAGACCATGTGAACACAGACGCAGAGTTCAGAGTGGTGCATCTGTTAGCCAAGGGACACCACGGACTACAGGGGCCACCAGAAGCTGAAAGAGGGAAGGAACGAGCCTCCCCTAGAGCCTTCAGAGGGAGTGTGGTCCTGCGACACGTTGATTTTGGACTTCCAGCCACCAGAACGGGAGAGAATTAAATTTTGTTGGTCTCTGCCACCCAGTCTGCTGCAGTCTGTTATGACAGCCCTGGGGAACGAATAATAAGCCCTCCTGGGAGCTCCAGTGTGTGTGTGTGTGTGTGTGTGTGTGTGTGTTAATTTTTTTAAGGTTTATTTATTATTGAGAGAGAGAGAGACAGAGCATGAGCATGGGACGGGCAGAGACAGGAGGAGATGCAGAATCCAAAGCAGGCTCCAGGCTCTGAGCTGTCAGCACACAGCCCGACGCAAGGCTCGAACTCACCAACTGCAAGATCATGACCTGAGCTGAGTTTGGACGCTCCACCGACTGAACCGCCCAGGCGCCCTCCAGTGTGTGTGTTTTATCTTGGAGGGTTTAGATTGAGTAGACTCGCACAGGCTGACAGTGTCCCAGGACCAGGCACCTCCCGGACCTCGGGCCTCCCTTCTGCTGCCGCCCCCAGCTGCCTTAGCTTTCTGCAGAAAAGTGCCAGCCAGCCCCGAATTAAATTGGCAACCCTGGGATGCTCGTTTTCCTGTTTCTCCCCAACCTCCCCACTTCTTAAATTGTTTCCACCTCTCAGTAAGAGCCAAATAACAGTCATTCCCTGAGGTCAGGAAAAACCCTCACCCACCACCAACCTGAAAGATATTAATCACGGATGCCGATGACCAGTACTCCGGGGGCCTCTTACCCTCTGGCCATTGCTGGGTAAGGGCAGAGGGAGCGGCAGGACCTGCCTGCTTTTTGGGGCCTGGCACGGTGCCTGGTATGTAGGGAGACCGCACACCCTCACAAGGCAAGGCGCCACTGTCCCCAACTTCTGCTGGGACACAGCAGTACATCCCTAGATGGAAGAAACCCACACGCAGTCTGGGACACGGGTACATATGAAAGACAGTTCACACTTAGCCCAACACTTTCCCAGGCGCTTTGCATAAATTAACAAATTCTTACAAAGGCAGGAGCTGAAACACAGAGAGGCCAGGTAACCTGCCCAAAGTGACAGGGCCGGGGCCCCCAGTGGTATCCCCAATGCCTAGGACTGCACCAGCCAAAACACCATGTGCTCCAGCATGAAGAGAGCTCCTCGGGGTGAAAGGAGCTGCCCACACTCCTGCATGAGACCCAGAGCTGGAGTCTGTTCCCCGACTCCCAGGCCTGGACGACTTCCATTCCACTGGCTCTTCCTCAGAGAAAATGATTGCTCTGGTTCAAGGCTCCTGGGATGACACTGAAATACAGCTGGCAAACTTGTCATTGTTTACTCTAGTGGCATGTATTGTAAAGGGATTTGGTCAATAGCAGGGAAGATCCGGAAGGCTCTAGAAAAAGGATGGAAATGGTAGGAAGTCAGAGAAGCCACCTCAGAAGTAGCCCCTGGTTGTCATTTCTTGGAAGGAAACCGGTGGGGGCGGGGCCGACGGAAAGTGACCACATCTGTTTGTGGTTTTCCAGCTCGCCTCTCTCCACCTCTCCTCACCCAGCCCTCTGTAATCAGCCAGCTGTCTGTGCTTGTTCGACCTCATCCTCCTGCCTAGACCCGTCCTGCAGACACCGGGCCCTGAATCACAGGCGGGCTCCTTTCTGTGGCCTCTTGTCAGCTCTTGGGGTGAGGAGTGAGTGGAGTTATTTCTCTCATGACACCATGACTTCACCTGGGGGTAGGGGGAGTTGCTGGGGTCCTGCCCCAGGGAGCTTCCTCTGCACTGCCTGGACTTGGGGGAGGGGGAGGGAACACCCTCGGCGGCCCCTGGAGCGGGTAGCAAGGACATACAGGAGAGAAGCAGGCTGAGTGTTAAGGGACACACAACTATGCACAGTGACAAGATGACAACCGACACTCGACCTCTCAGGAGAGAGACTCAGGAAGTGGGTCAGCTCAGAGTCTGCTGCCTCCCAAAAGGGGCAGCTCTCCCTGACTGCTACGACTGGACTGGAAAGGGGTGAGGTGGGGAGAGAGACCTGTACTCCAGGCTCTTTGGATTCTTCAAGAACCAGAAATCCCAATTTTATGTGAATCTCCTTATGCTTAAATACTCTAGATATAGTAAGCATCGTTGTGGTGTTGTGGCCAGTCATACCTTCCCAAAATGATTGCAACAGAGCTCCCATCTCACGCACTCCCCTTATAATGTAACTTCGGCATCCCTCCACCAACGGTGGAGCCAGTGTTCCCTCCCCTTAATCCTGGGTGGGAAGGAAATGTGATTCTAGCAGAAGGGAGGCGAAGTGACTTTCAAGATCATTGTTACAGGATGAACCGCGCCACCCCAAAAGGTATCCCCAGGGCCTACCCTCCAGGACCTGTGGATATGACCTTTAAAAAATAGAGTCTTCACAGATGATCAGGTTAAGATGACGTGGGTTCTAATCCAAGATGATCGGCATCCTTATAAAAGGGGGAAACGGACAGATGTGCATGGAAGGAACATGGCGTAGAGATGTAGGAAGAGGGCCAGGGAAAGACAGAGGATTAGGGTGATGGATCTACAAGCCGAGGGATGCCCGAGTCCACCAGAAGCTAAGAGACAACATGGAACAGCTTCTCCCTTACAGCCTCAGAAGGAACCAGCCCTGCTGATGGCTTGATTTTGAACTTCTAGCCTCCAGAAATATGAGAGTGAATTTCTATTGTCATCACTCTGCAGTAGTTTGTTATGACAGCCCTCGGAGACCAATACAGTCATAAAAGATCATATGGTTTCTGTCTGGTTCTCTTGGGATACATGATCTTGGCACTTGGCCGCCATCTTGTGAGGAAGCCCAAACCATCCCACGTGGAGAAGCCATACATAGGTGCTCTCGCTGATAGCCAGCATTAACCACCAGGGTGAAGGTGGTCCAGTCTGATGCCAGCCCCCAGCCACTGAGTCACACCGCCCATACCCCCTTCCTACCCTGCCTTCAATCTTCCCAGCTTCGACCTCTTACATCATGAAACAGAAACTAGCCATTCCTTCTGTGCTGGTTCTAAATTCTCGAGACCCACAGAATCCAGAAGCATAACGAATGGCTGCTTACAAGGACTCTGTTTTGCAGTAGAAGGAACTGGAACAGCTGTGCATGCCAAACAGAATATATCTTCAGGCTGCATCCAACCCACAGGCCACCAGGTTGCCTTTGGATAAGATCACAAGGCTGCCTGTGGGCTCTACGAGGCTAACAAGCTGCCTAACCTGGAGCCATGCCTTCTCCACACCCTTGGGGAAAGGGGCAGTGACATGACATGAAAAGGGTAGGAAAGAATGGGGATGAGCTGGGCTGCTGGGACAGTACCACTCAGGCAGGGATGGGGTATGTGTGCAAGAAGTCACCCTCCACTAGCAAAGATCCCGCATCAAGATCCCAGGTTCCAAGAGACACTGCTTGTCAGAATGTGTAGACAAGAGATCTCTGGGAAATGCCTGCAGCCCCCCAGATGTATAGTCTTATAGGGCTTTCTGGAGATCCAACGAGTTAATATATGCAAACCCCCCAGAAGGAGTGCCTGGAATCTTACAGAAACTGACCCGTCCTGAGGTCTACCTGTCGTTATGATTGCTGGTGTAATTTTTCAGTATCCTGAAGCCTCAAGCAGTAGAGCAGGTGGGGCGCTGGGAGGCTCATCCCACTTCAAGTTCAGTAGGACCACCCTGATCTGCTTTGTATCTTGCCCGGTTTCACTTGAGGGGTAGAGAGGAGACTTCCTGCTTACAAAAAATAACATCGTTGAAAACCACCCAAGCAGCAAAACCAGCGCTGGCCCGGTTCTGGTAGTAGCAAGCTGTGTGACCTTGGAAAATCACTCCACCTCTCTGGATTTTATTTCCCGCCCTGTAAAGTGAGTGGCCTGGGTGACGGCCAACATCCTGTCATCCGCCCTAAAGCAGCCAAACCACGTGCTCAGGCAGAAAGGGAAAATACTCTCTTGTGCAAATTTCCACGCGATTAATTTATTTAATTACAAGGCCCGTATGCCTTCTCACGCAGCTCTTTCTTTTACCCTCTGATGGCCTTGCCGGAGCGAAGTTTGCTTGGCCGGAGGAATCCCTGGATGTCGCTCAGCCAGGATTTCATTTGCTACCCAGAAACGCCTCTGGTCCAGGCCTGGGGCAGCCTGCTGCCTGAAGCCGAGTCCCCACTGCTGGCTTACCCTAACAGGTTCCACTGTCTTCAACCACAACTGGCTTGTGAAGGTGACAGAGGGCTTGGGGAGAGGAGAAAGCTAGCGTCCTGCATCATCAAGCCATCAAGCTGGGAAGTGTAAATTAGCCTTGACATCAGGCTGGGACGAATTATTGTTATGACTCGAAGGCTTTGCCGACCTGAGGAAGGACACACATGGACGCCCACATGGACACACGTGCACGCAGACACGACAACACTTACGGGAAACAATACTCTGGAGAAAACCAACGCTGTGGCCACAGCGAGGGGCTTTGATAATTACGGTGTGCCATAAACACGTTTTCTGGCACCTCTGCCTCGTTCTCCCCACAAGGAGAAGAGACGCAGTGATTCCAGACCCTTTTCCACTCTTGCCAGCTCCTTGGCAGCCATTGGCCCAAGACACAATCACACTGGCTTGAATGTGGGGACAGATTCAAGAGGGCAAGACAGAGGTCCCTTAAAGCCTGTTTCTTCCAGAGGATCTTCCTTCTGTGTGTCCTGGGCCGGTGGGCGCGGGAGTGGGGGGAGGGCGGCTAGGAGAGTGTAGGGAAAGCCTGGAGTCAGACAGAAGTACACAAACATCAGGTCAACCCAGGGACCTGGGATCTGGGGGGCTCAGTGCAGAGGGAGGGAAGGAAGTAGAGTGCTCCAATGAAAGGTACAGGCACAAGGACCTCCTGCTTTGAGGGAGCTGTCCCTTTAAGGGCTTCGAACATGTGGGGTGATGTGTCACATCACATTGGGTCAGTGAGGATCTAAGTGATGCCTCTGGCTCTCCTCATCTTTTCTTCAGCCCTGGGCCAGGCACTGAGCTCCAGGAAGGGATTTAATTGGGGTCTTTGGTGTGGATGTGGGCTGGTGGTGACAGAAAAGGCGGATACAGCAGGGGCCTCCCAAGAACTGTCTTGAGTCAGTCCTTGAGACAAGGAAGAACCTTCCGGGGGGGGGGGGGGGAAAGGAGCGTGCCTCCTTGGTGAACATGGCACCCATTCCCCTTCCCTTGCCTGCTGTGGCCGAGTACAGTCGGTGAGCTCACTCACACTTCGGCTGGAATCTGCTTCCTTTCCTGCTGTCTTGTGGTTTTGCGGCTGGAACCGTGGGTTTCAGAGCTCGACTGCTTGGGGTCCTTTTCAGTCTAGGATCTGGACTCACTAGCAATGGAATCTCGGGCCGGTTACTTAGCCTTCTCTGATTTTAATCTCGAAAATGGAAGTACGGGCAGCCACTTCTTGGACCGAGATCTAGAATTCTTAACTCAAAGTGCTCAACAGGTGACAGCGACCTTGCCTTTTCTAAGGGCCTCTTTTAGGCCACATTTGCCTCTGATTTGGGCTGTTGGGGAGCAGACAAGCCTTTTCTGAGCGCAGACGAAAGCTCTTTTCTCACCCCAGTTGCTTTTCTTTCCATCTTTTCAGGGGCCCAGGAGGGTTTCTGGTTATCAGGGGCTGCCCTCCAGCAGAGCTGGGTCTCTGTCCACCCCTCCCCAGAGAGGATGACAGAGAGCCCTGGGCGAACCCCTCCGCCCCCACCCAAGCCTGAGAGACTCCTTTATCAGAAGTCTAGGACTGCCTCTTGCAGATAATGCTAATTCTTTTTTTTTTTTTCTTTCTTTCTTTTTTTTCTGTTAGCTCAATTCTGGGAAACACTAACAAGAATGGGCCCACTCTGTGCCCAAGGGGGGGGACGCTCAGGAACAGACTTGTTCCACAAAGTCTAACTCGAGCCCTTTATTTTGAGACCGGCCAGCGTCCACATCATGGGCCCTTGTGTGGCCCCAGCCTGACGGTGAACTCTGGCTTGAAGTTTCTACCAGCCTCACGTTAACTCCTTGAGGTGGGTCACCACGTGCCTCCACTTACAGATGAGCAAACTGAGCCCAAGTGACTTCTTTCCGGTCATACAGTGACAGTGGGGATCTGAACCCAGATAGTCTGGCCTCAGGGATCTGCGTTCCCAATCCGGACCTGCAGGGCCTTACAGCACCAAGAGGAGGCCTCTGCGGACAGGCAAGGCTGGGCTTTCTTGACCATCCTGGGGGTCACTGGTAGTCGAGGCTCTGGACTTCAGAAATCTGGGGACCACACAAAACATTCTTTCCAGGGTCCCCGTTTCTGAGACTCGCTATCTTTAGCTGAAGTCTATGCTGATTTTCTGAGGAACCCAGAACCCTGACTGTATCTTTCTTGCCCATCCTTTTCTCCCTCCCAGATAAACAAGATATTCAGTATCATCAACCCCCTTCATGGAAATGTTCCAGCTCAGTGGTCAGGGGAAGTGTGTTAATAACACGATGATGCACAGTGACAGACAGGACCCCTAAGTGGGGTGGGGCAGGGGGGCCTGTGCTGTCTTTTTCCCTGGCAGAAGGATAGAGGAGGGGACCACGGTGCCCAGAAGCCTAAAGTCTGATTTAGCAACAATAATAGAAACCAGGGTCCCTTACGTTGGACTTGACAGTTCACAAAGCAAGGTCACATGTTTGTCTCCTGATTGTTACCGTGCCCTCCCTACAGATGGGACTCAAAGAGACTAAGTGACCCCTCCGAGGTCACACAACCCAGATGTTCTGACCCCACATCTGGACTCATTTCCAGTAAATTCCATGGCCCCTCTGCTCTGTCTCCACCCCTTGACCCACCTCATCACCTTCTTCAGGTCCAGCTCAACCCTGCTGTCGCCTCCTGCTTCTGGGCTCACCTAGCCTGGTGAGCAGTACATCTCCCTCGCCAAGGAAGGCCAGGGCACCTCTGAGACACAGCGTCTCCCTCAGCCCCTGAGCCCTGGGAACTACTGTCCTGGGAGGACGCCTGACCCTGTGGATGGCCCAGCAAGGGCCCACTGAGGGGCTCACCGAACAGAGCTCGGTTTGAGGCTGGGGTTGCAAGCGGGGGAAGGGAGGGGTACAGGGCTCTGGACTCTCTTCATTCATTTATGGCCAATGTACTGCATGCCAACCCACGTGGGAGATCCACCACCAGTCGGACACCAGCCCGCCCCCAGGAGCCTGTGGGAATGAACTGCTGTTTTACTCTCTGGGATTCCTGGCTGCTCCAAAGCCCTGATGTGGGTTAAATCCCTCAGAAGGGGGTTCATGCACCTGGAGCGTGGGGCAAAAGAGCCCCCACCCCAAAGGCAGACTCTTCCCCACAGTGGTAGAGGGCCTGACCCTGACTGCAGGCTCTCTGCCAATAGCCTGGTATCCTGGGGATTTTCCCAGGCTGCACAGCAGAGGTTCCCCGGGGCCCTGTGAAAGGGCTCCAGGTGGTTCCCTAGAGCAGGGAACCAAGGCAAGAAAGAGCCCCTGCCTAGCAGGGTGGGCATGAATAGCCAAGGGTGGGCAGGGCCTCAGATCACCAAGGCTCCATCCCAAGCTGTACTGACATCAGGTCCTGGTGACACCCAGAGGTGCCCACCCGGACCATCTTGGCTAACCTCAGTGGGGGGAAAATGGTGAGGGGACTCAGGATAGAGCTGGGAAACCATCAATCATTCTGGAAAGTTAAATGACCGGCCCAGAGTCATACTTTATGGCAAAGCTGACTAGGTGACCTCTCTACAAGGAACTAGGATTAACCCACCTAATGTAACGAAGCCTCAAGGCCGGGGCAAAATAATATGAACTAAGATGCCCAGAGCCCAGCGTCAACAAAGCAGGGAGATGTGAGTTTGGGATGGGTAGGCACACTGGGGAGCAGGGGTAGGGCAGGCCCACGCAGCTTAAGGATCACATATGCCCAACCCCCAGGGCAGGCCCCAGCAGTTCCCACAGGCAGAAACACGCGCCCGGGGCCTAAAGGCTTATAGGTCAAGTTATAGCAAAGGTGCAGTTAAGACCTCAAATCCCTCTCCAAAGTCAGGGGCTTAGAGCTCGCCAGAAATGTCAAGGTAGATGTTCAAGCTTCAAGTTTCTCATTTTGCTAATTTCCTCTGGTTATCCATAGGCCGCCATAGTCTGAAAGGTTAGAGCAAAATTTAGCCTCAGTAGATACTTAGGAGGTAAAGGTCCCTAGAAATTCACAGGGAAAATTAACACGGTCTTTCAATCAAGCCTCCCGACCAGGTAGGGTTCTAGCAAGGCAATTGAGATCACAGTCTAGAAGCACTCAGCTTCTTCCAGGGACCGCCTACATCCGCTGTGGGCATCCTGAAGGCAGGGTTGGGTTTTACATATCTTTGCCCCCAAGGCAAACCGCTGGATTGTTCAAAGTTCGAGGAAGGAGCCTCCCTTGCAGAGCACTGAATTTGGATAAGGAGGGGCAGAATTACAAAAGGGTGAGGACTTTGTCCTAGAGGTATGCTTAATTGATGTGTAATCTAACTGGGAAGGCCAAACCCCCAGACACCTGTAAAAAGGAGAACGAATTACTAAACAGCTAGCCCTAAAAGACAAAATAATGTGTTAAAATTGCAGGGAAGAAGGGGGCAGGGTGCCGGGACTCAGCGAACCAGGTTAAGTTTTCTCTGGACAGATAAGGTTAAGCTGTGGTTTACATCACCTTTGCCTGACTCGCTTTAATTTTTCTATCTTTACTTTTTTTTTTTTTTTTTTTGAGATTTTTATTTGTAAGTAATCTCTTCACCCACCTTGGGTCTCAAACTTACAACCCCGAGATCAAGAGTGGCAGGTTCCACCGAATGAGCCAGCCAGGCGCCCCTCGCCTGACTTCCTTTAAAACCCAGGGAGCTGCTAACAGCAAGGGAATTCTCAGTTTGTGCCCCGTCCCCTTTCCTGTGGAATATCTCACCATTGGCGTTTATTACTTTGGTAAGGATCATTTACAAACGGGAGCCGTTTCTCAAAGAAGGAGCCCAAGGCCTGCTTCTCTGGGACTCTGGTCGTCCTCGAGGTCCATCTGCAGCAGAACTTAGCCTCCGCGGATACCCAGGAGGCAAAGGGCACAAACCTTGGGAAAGCGAGCCGATCGAAGCCAGGTCACCCCGCCCAAACCCCTCTGACACCCTCTACGGGGCTGGCGGGCCGGCTCCTTCCCGCCCCTCTCGTTTCCAGTTAGGGTCGGGGACGAATCCACGGCCCGGGGGACGCAGACCCCGGGTTCCCTTCTCCCGTCGGGGCCGGGCCCGGGAGGTTGGGGGCGGGGTGGGGGTGGGTACTGGTTCCTGGTCACCGCTGGGGCCCTCGGGACCCCACCGGCCCGGGCCGCCCCACCTGGAGGAGCCCCGACAGCCTCAGACTCGCAGATTTGAACCGAGGAGGCCGAGCGGCCGGGCGAGAGTTCCCAGCCGCCATTGGTTGAGGCGGCGCCGTGACTTCAGCGCCGAGGGCGCGGGAGGGAGGGCGCGGGAGGAGCCTGGAAGGGGAGTGTCCGAGCGGCTCACCGCCCAGCGAGCCCGAGGGCCGGAGGGAAACGGACGCCGGCGCTGACATGGGCCTCCAGCCCCGGCGCCGCGCAGAGCCCACGGAGGGGACAGCGCAGCCGCGCCGGTCCGGCGCTCGCGTCTCTGGGGACCCAGGTAGGCGACCAGCAGCCCGCGCCCTGCGAGGCCTGGGTGGGTTCGGTCTGGGGGCGGGGGGTGGCTCGAGGCCCCCGGTGGGGGCGGGAGAGCGTGGAAGACGCCACGACAGGGGGCCGAGGGGCGGGGAGGAGGGCTCAGAGACCCCCACTCCTGCGCCCGGCCCCGGGTGGAAGGGCCGGGCCGGGGCGCGCGCGGGGCGGCCCGGGTGCTTGGGACCCGGAGCCGCGCACCCCGTGTCCGAGCCGAGCGGGCTTTGGGGAGGAGGGGGTGGCCGAGAGCCGGGAAAACCGCGTTCTGCCTCGATTTTCTCTCTCCAGACCGGGATTCGGCGTCCGGCCCAGGGCGCTGCTGGGGCGGGTGGGACCGGGGCGGGTGGGACCGGGGCGGGGGTCGTCCCCGGCTTTAAAGGTCCGCCCGCTGGCCCGGGAATGGGGCGTGCGCCGGGATGGGCAGGGGCACAACAATCGCGGCGAGCCGCCCGGCGTCTCCGCGAGGGGGGCGTGTGTGCTCACGGAGTTCTCCGTGAATAGAAACCGAATTCTTCGCGTGTAGTGGCGGAGGCGTGCACACACGCGCTCGCTCTCGTACACACGCTGCAGCACACGCCACCCAGTGTCACCCGGCGAGGGAGGAAAGAAGGAAGGAGCTGCCTGGAAGGGAACGGCCGAGGAAACAAATACAACCTCCTTCCAGCCGCCGCCGCCCCCGCCCCCCCAAGCCGGGCTCCGGCCCCGCCCGCCTCCTCGGGAGACCTGGAGGCAGAGGCGGGAGAGGCCGAGGCGGGAGCGGACGCGGTGCCTCCCGGCGGGGTGGGGCGCAGCAGCCGAGCTGGCGGCCCTGGGAGGGGGCCACGCGCGGGATCGGCGCGCCGGGTGCGCCTGGGGCAGAGCGCTCCTGGCGTGGCCGCCGGCCGCGAGCGGTCGGTTAATGATTTAATCGCCCGCTTGGGGCGGTGGAGCTGCGGTCGGCCGTCTCTGGCTCCGCCCCCTCCCTGGAGCGCCCCCAGCCGGGGGTACAAAACTGCCCCTGCCCCGGGTGCGTCCTCCACCAGCTGCCCTGCGGGCCGGGCCGTCGCCGGTGAGTGTCCGACGGGGAGAGCCGGATGGGAACCGGGAGCCGGGGCTGGAGGGCTGCGGCTGGGCGGGCTTCCTGGGAGAGGACTGAGCCGTGTGTGTGTGTGTGTGTGTGTGTGTGTGTGTGTGTGTGTGTCTGTCTGTCTGGGGGAGGGGTGCTCTCTGTTAACTCAAACCAGATTCCTGGTGTTTCCCGTAGAGATACTGCAGCCTGGGCTTTGGAAGTTTTCTTTCTCTCCCTGAGAGAATGGAGGGGAAATACAATGCTTTTTCTTTTCTGTTCACCCTTTGCAATCTGACTGGCTCCCACGCCCTCAGCTGCATCCTCGGCGCCTATTCTTTGCTCGTGTGTATCCGAGCAGTTGAATGGGGACAGGGTCCCCTAGCTGCTGAAGCCTGCTGGCTCTTCTCTAGAGGGTGCGTGGTGCTGGAGGGATGATCTCCGTCTTCCTTACCCCAGCAGCCATCTGGACCAGAGAAAGCTTTCCCCGTGCAGCCGGCGTAAACAATGAGGGGCCCAGTTACAGGAGGGCCTCCTGCAATGCAACTTCTTCGAACAGTCTGGGTTTCTAATAACTCCCCGCCGCCTCCGCCCCCTTTCTGAGGCTGGGGTGGAGGAGGGGACCACCAGCAGGATGGACTGAATTTTAAGAGAACAAAGGGCACAAAGGAAGGGGGAACTGAGCTGTGGATTTTCCCCAGGAATGGGGAGTTTTCTGGACCCAGGCTGGGCCCATCCAGGCCTCTAGGTGGCTCCAAGGCTCCCAGAGCAATAATGGGGTGTCCTGGGGAGTGTGGTGAGGCTCCGGCCCTGTGTGGTAGCTAGGAGCCTGCCAGGAGTGGGGGGGTGCCATGTGGGCTCCACCTTTTATCAGCTGCCCTGTGTGAGCTGCCCATGTGACTACTGGTTAGTGTGGTTCATCTCCTCCAAATGTGGACTTTGGCCCACCACTCCTGGAGGACAGCTGCTCCTTCCCACAATTGGGGCTTCAGTGAACCTTGGGAGATATCCCAGTGGGTTCTGGTCTTCCCAGGGGTTCTGGTGACCCACACAGGGACAGGGAGAGGGCTGGTGTGATCAAGGGAGTCTGCACCCAAGACGTGATGGTTTGGGGTGAATCTCAACCCCTCTGATGTCCCCCTGAGCTCACAGACCCCCGTTAAACTGCTTCGCTCAGGCCTCTACTTGGAACATTCCGTCCTTTATTGGGGTCCTTTATCTGCCTTTTCCTCTCTCGACCCTTCTTTTTTTCCCTTCCTTTCTCCCTTACACATGCCCACCCACTGATGCTTATCCCAAGTGGATGTGCAAACCCGGATCTACTTCTGTCCTCCTGCCTCTTGGAGGCTGAATGTCCAGCCCTCACAAGACGGGAGCCCAGGGAGCCCCAAGCAAATGAGAGCCTTATCTACAAAGTGGGGTGGGAGGATTTCTCCGCCCCAACAGATGTCCTGGGAGAGGAATCTTAGACCCTTCTTGACAAGTCAGGCGCTTTCCCAGCAGGGCCTCAGATTGGCTCTGGTTCAGGGATTCCAACCCCCTCCGCCTTTGGAGTGGTTGATTGATTTCTGTGGCCAGGACAGGCCGTGCCCAGGTGTGGCCAGCAAGGTGTTTGATATTGGCCAGGCTTGCTTGTTTTCTGTCTCCTCTCTTTCCCTCTCTCTCCCTCTCACCCCCTCTCTCGCAGTCACTCTCCCCTTCTCTGGGGTGGGAATAGAGAGCTGAGAATTTCTGCCTGTCTCCAGCTTCCTTTGCCCTAGGTGGGGAGGGTGGAGTCTGTCCCTTGGAGGAACAGGATCCGGGTTGATGCCAGAGATAAGGCTTGGGGGCGGAGGAACAGGGGTTGTGCAATCTTGCCCTGGAAGCTGAGAGAGGGCTGACCCCAGCTTAGGTCTTCTGACCTAAGTACTGAAGGCTTTTCCTCAACCTTGGGAAAAGGAACCAAACCTTGGAGCCAGCTGGCAGAGGGTCCTGCAGGGCTTGCTCTGGGGAGACTTCTGGAATGTTCCGGAGGAGACAGACCCATGCCAGCCCTCTCTGGAGGAACTGGATGGTCACACCTGGAGGGACGTGTGGGTGTGTGTGGGTGCGGGTGTGTGGCTGGATGTGGTCCTTCCTCGCTCGCTCGCAGAGTATCGCGAAGGAAGTCTAAGCTATTAGTTTCCCACATTCCCACTCAGTGTGTCCTCGAAGCTCCGGCTGAAAATACGCCTCTTGTGGAGCCTTGGGCTTCCTTCCAGAAACGTACATCAGAGTCTCCCCCAGGCACTGCCGGCTTGCAGCTCGGGGCTCCATGCCAGGGTGGCAAGCGCTGGCATCCAGACCCCTCCTTTTCCAGGAACAGGGCCACCGGAAGTCTCCACTCCGCCTCCCGAGCTGGGGAAGGGTCTCCCTTCGGGGTCAGGCAAGGGCAGTGTGGGGCACATTCGTGAAGGAAGGCTTCCACAGAGACTGAGCTGCCCTGCTGGCATTTCCCCCTCTTTCCTTCAGCCCAGGAGCGGGGGCCTCTGAAAGGCAGCAGTTCCAGGGCAAGAAACACCCCTGAGTGTATACTCAGGGACAGCGGCTCGCCCGGCCAGGTCTGCTCAGAACCATGCCATTTTTGCAGTGGCCAAATGTGGGCTGCAGACCCCAGCTTCCAGATCTTCCCAGGGTGACCACGGAAGCTCTGTGTCCCGGCTTCTGTTCCCTGCCCCTCCTTTGTCTGTTCCCCCAGGGGCCCACTCCCTGCAAGCCTTCTTTATGCCTTAGAATATCGCCCTTGAGCATCAAAGGGGGACTAGCGCCCCTGGCTGGGAGAACACAAAAGGAGGCTTCTCTGGGCTCCACTATAGCTTCTATACCTTAGTGAGAGTTGGATTAGGTCCGGAGAACCAGGGAGCATTTTATTGGGGGGTGGAGCGTGTGGAGGTTTTGTGCATTATTTGTCGCTGGCACCCACAGTGCCCCAGATTCCTCAGTTATCCGGCCCTCATCCTAGAGAGGAGCGGCAGGCGTTTCTTTTATCCCACCTTCGCCTCACACCCCCACCCCCGTATCAGGCTGAAATCAGCAAGAGTTTAAGTCTGGTCCCAGAGAAGCCAGACTCTTCATCCTGGATCGTGAAAGGTCAGGAAGGGAGGAAGCCAGAGGGCGAGCGGAGCCAAGTCTTGGATGGCTCGATCCACGGCCTGTGGGGACTGCAGTCTATCTCTGGGCTTCAGAAGCTGGGAGGACCCCTCCCCCTCCAACACTTCATCCTGGGGACGCCCCCCCCCCCCCCAGGACTTGAAAAGGGTCAGCTCTGGAGCCTTTTGGATTGGGTATCATCAGGTGGCTCCGGAGGTGGATGTCTTTGAACTTGGCCAGAGTGTCACTGGGGATGCTGGAATTTTCCTGCTACCTTTCGAGGCATGGGCATAGGGCATCCACTGAGAGAGCACATTACAGCATCTTCACAGCAAATACGTGAGTGCTCGCCTCTTGTTGCGCTGAGGGCCTTGCTTACACGAGCTTATTTAATCCTTATGGCAATGCTAGGAAGTACATAATGGCACCAATCCCTTTGAAAGCGTGCGGGGAAACTGAGGCACGTGTAACGTGTCCAGTGTGGCCGGGCCGCGGTGGGGAGTCTGGCTCCAGGGTGCCAGCTCGCTCTGGAGTGGGTCCAGATCCACCCTCTGGAGAGCCTCGAGTGTCTTTCGATCCCCACTCCTCGGCTGAGCAGTGGACTCTCAGCAGAAGGGAAGTGAAACCAAACAGGGCCTGGCAGATCTGATTTCAAGCCCAGCCGCTTCTTTGTGAGGCGCCTGGGCTGGAGGGCGGAGCATTAGGGCCGCTCCCAGGTTCGGGGAGACCTGCCCTGGGTGCTCAGGCAGAGGGGGGGGTCCCCACCAGGCACCTCTTCCTTCTCTCCTGGCTCTTCCCCCTGTGATGGCAGCCGCTGCTTGTGTCCCGAGGCAGGCTGGGGGGAAACACAAGCTTCCAGGAAGAGTCCCGTAAACAAGCAAAGTTGCTGATATCCTGGAGTCACTGGCTCTTGACTCCTTCAACTCCTGAGCGGCTTTGCAGCTTCCTGGCTTCCCGTCGTCGTTGGGTCACAGGGCACGCCTTCCCTTTCTTACCCCGGAGCTGTTTTCACCCCCAGGTTGGGGGCGGGTGGGGGGGCCTTCTCCTTCCTCCTCCCACTTGCCTTCGCTGCCTCCCTCTCCTGGCCCAGAGCACACGGTTCTGGGATCGGGAAGGAGGTGGATGCAGAGACCAAGGTGAAGGAGCCCGGTGGAGAGGATGGCCGGTTGCCAGCAGGATGGAGCTGCCCCTGTATTTCCCAGGATTTATCTGTACTTGTCGCTGGGGTGGTGGAGAATGGAGTGGCCAGGCTGGGAATATTTTAACCTGGAATTCTATGTAAAACTGTGTATCCTGTGCGTGTGCATGCATCCAGAACCTTCAGATCTCAGAGGCCGGGGCCCCAGCAATACTTAGGACCCTCCCCTGCACACCTTACGGTGGAGTGGGAAGAACCACAGTGGGAAGAACCTCAGAACCAGGCGGATCCTGAGACTCTTCTCTCAGCCCTGTTCTTCGCAAGTACGTGACTTGGTGGAGCATTGGTGTCTCTTAGCCTCAGCTTTCTTATCTGTAAGATGGGGATGATAAGTCCCTTGGATGGTGGGAAAGAACACAGGACAGTGGTAGTACTTGTTTTGTTGTTAAAAAAAAAAAAACAGGGGCGCCTGGGTGGCTCAGTCAGTTAAATGTCCAACTTCAGCTGAGGTCACGATCTCACGGCTCGTGAGTTCAAGCACCGCGTCCTGCTCTGTGCTGACAGCTCAGAGCCTGAAGCCTGTCTTCGGATTCTGTGTCTCCCTCTCTCTCTGCCCCTTCCCTGCTCGCACTCTCTTTCTCTCAAAAATAAAGAAAACATTTAAAAAAGTGGGGGGAAAAAAGCAGTTTAGCCAAGATAGAGCAGCTGCTTGGTGCAGAGGAAGAGCTCAGTGAATGTGAGTTCCCTTTCTCATACTTCCGGTGACACATGGGCCACCTGAGATCCACAGGTGGGACCTGGGATAGCACTTCCCAGAGTGGGGTCCTCAGCCCCAGCCTTAGAGCCCAGGCTCTGCTACAGTTCTGTCACAAGCCTAGACAGCTGCTTCTGTGTTTTCCAGCAGTCAAAGGGTAGATTTTCTAAGCTGTAGTGTGTTTTCCCTACTGCACCTTCGCCTGGCTAAGTTACTGGCTTCATTTTCTTATAAACTGTAAGAAACTATCAATTCTCTGAAATGAACGAGAATGTCTGAATCCAGTGGTGAGCCTAATGCATGATCAGTGGAGATCCCTCTAGATCAGCACTGCCAATAGAGAGAGGTACCGTGCCAGCCACATACGTAATTTTCAGTTTTCCAGTAGGCACAGTTTAAAAAACTAAAGACAGGCATCTGGGTGGCTCAATCGGTTAAGCGTCCGACTTCAGCTCAAGGCATGATCTCATGGTTCAAGGGTTCAAGCCCCGCATCAGGCTCTGTGCTGACAGCTCAGAGCCTGGAGCCTGCTTCGGATTCTGTGTCTCCCTCTCTCTCTGCTCCTGTCCCACTCATGCTCTATCTCTGTCTCCCAAAAAATAAATAAATGTTAAAAAAAATTTTTTTTTTTTACTAAAGACAGGTGGAATTAATTTTAATGTTTTGTTTAACCTGAGTGTACACATCAAAAAGATATCATTTCACCACATAATCATAAAAAATTAAGACATTTTACATTACTTAATCACACAAAGTCTTTGAAATCCAGTGTGTTTTTAACACCTATGGCACATCTTTATTTGGATGTGAAATTGTAGAAATTCTTCATTCGAATTTGAATTTCCTACAACTTAGGGTTGAAAAGGTGGGTTCGTATATAGTCAAGTGTGTTTAGCAGCGTGGACATTAAATATATATAAATTAAAAAAGAAAAGACTAGCGTCCCCATTTAGCAGCTATAATAGTCAGAAAATACAGCTAGGTAAAGGGGGGAGGAGCATAATCCACTCACAATGACAAGAGGGCACAGAATGACCTGGGATAAACACCACAAGGAATGTGTATGACTTAGAACATTTAATAAAGGAGATTATCCAAAAGATTTGAATAAATGGCTATGAAGCTTTGATGTTGTGATAAAGTCCATTCTTCCCAGGTTCATTTCTTCTGTCCTTTCAATTCCAACATAATCCCAGTAGGATTTCTTTTGGGATTTACCGTTTTTAAAGTCCATCTGGAAGAGGAACAACGTTAGAAACAAAAAATGCAAGGAAATTTTAGGGAAAAAATTAAAGTAGGGATATTCCCCTATTAGATGCTCAAAATGTTTTACAAAGTGGCAGTGTAGACCTGGTTTAGAAATCAGCAGACCAGCAAACAAAAAGGGGAGTCCCGGGGCACCTGGGTGGCTCAGTCGGTTAAGCGTCCGACTTAAGCTCAGGTCATGATCTCGCGGTCCGTGAGTTCGAGCCCCGCGTCGGGCTCTGTGCTGACGGCTCAGAGCCCGGAGCCTGTTTCAGATTCTGTGTCTCCCTCTCTCTCTGCCCCTCCCCCATTCATGCTCTGTCTCTCTCTGTCTCAAAAATAAATAAACGTTAAAAAAAATTAAAAAAAAAAAAAAAAAAGACAAAAAGGGGAGTCCTAAGATAGATTCATGAGTGGAAGGGTATCTGTAAATAAAGAATTTAATATCTGGTGAAGGTAACTTTTAATGCCTTACCCACATTTTATAACAATCCTATAAGGAATCAGTAACGTGCATACGACATTGTTGTATTTTAATCGTTTTTCTATTTTAAACAACCCACAATTTTATAAGCCACAGGCAGCTTTACTTTGTTGTATTTCCTTCCAGTATTTTTCTCTCTGAGTAGTTGCTCATTATTATACTACCTGGTATTGTAGAGGAAGTGGATATTTTCATAAACTGAAAAGTGGAGAAGGTCTTTGCTTCATAGTGTTAAAGCCAGAAACCACGCAACAAATTTGACTATATAAAAATGAATGAGCACTCTGTGGAAAAGAAGACAAAATCACCCAGCTGCAAACAGGTGCGTGATAAACTTACAGAAATATGTAGGATGGTAAGAACATTTTAACTGCTTTAATATTTTAAAAAGTCCTACAAATCCATTGGAAAGGTGAAGCCCCTTCCCCAGAGAATTGGGCGAAAGGCTTCGACAAGCAATTCCCAAGAGAAAGATACAGAGGCCGATGACGCACTTTTTAAATGCTCATCCTCCCTTATAATTAAGGAGATACAAATGACAAGTTTGTGAGTGTGCTGATTGTCGTGTTTTTGTTGTTTCCAACTAAAGAAGACACAGCACCTGGTCTCAGACACTATATTCCTGTGTTGCTGGAACTGCAACTTGGTGTGTAGAACCTTCTGGAGAATGAGTTCCCAACAAGACACAGAAGTAATTTAACTTACTTTTCGACCGGAAATAAAGATTGGCGCAAACTTAGCCAGAGGATTTTTGTTACAGAGTTGGGATAAAATGGAAACAACCTAGCATTCGTTAGCGGCCCACTGGATGTAAAATTTTGGAATTTAGTACTTAAATTAAAATAACGCAGACGTTATTTATGAACATGTAAATATTTTCCCCCAAAGGTGAACAGTGGTTGGCTTTATTTATCTACCTACAGTGGAAGGTACTGCCCTTGTCCTAAAGGGGAAAATGCCTCAATCAGCACTAGCCAGTAGGAGCGGTTTGCGAGTTTCAGATTTCATTTCCATTTTGAATAACTGTATTTTATTATCTTTTTATTTTTTTTTAATGTTTGTTTTTGAGACAGAGCATGAGCAAGGGAGGGGCAGAGAGAGGGGGAGACACAGAATCCGAAGCAGGCTCCAGGCTCTGAGCTGTCAGCACAGAGTCCGATGCGGGGCTGGAACCCACAAACCCTGAGATCACGACCTGAGCCACCGTTGGGGACGCTTAACCCACTGAGCCACCCAGGTGCCCCAATAACTATATTTTAAAAAGTGAAAAGAGATAGGTGATATTAATATATTATTTAACCCAATATATTCAGAATAGTCTCGTTTTAACATGTAACCAATAGAAAAATAGGATGAGCTATTTTGCATCTTGAAGTCCATTGTCTGCTTTACCCCTTAGCACGTGTGAATTCGGACTCCCCGCGTTTCAGGTGCTCTGTAGCCACGTGAGGCTGGTGCTGCCACACCGAACGGTATAGCTGTAAATAATTTAATAGCCCTAGAGAGGCAGCAGAAGGCAGGAGTCACTGAGAAGTTCTGGTGTGGAGTACGTGGGGTTCGCCTTGTGAGCCCTGCTCCGGCCGAGAGCCTCGCATCCTCATTAGCTGGGCCGGGCTCACCTAGCAGGGAAAGCTGGGAAAGTGCACAGGTAACTTGCATCTCTGGGAAGCAGGTATTGAAACTGGGCCCTTGTTCACTTTCCCTTTCTTCTAGGAAGCAGGAAGTGGGATCTGCCCACATGGGGCTGGGCAGTGGCATCCATGGGCCAGTGAGCCTGGTCTGGATGGGCAGGCAGGCAGGGGTGATGGAGCAAATACAGGGCCCCCAGCCTGGGAGGTTTTAGGAAGGGAGCTTGGTTCTGGTCTTCCTTCTTGGCAGCTGGGACTACCAGGAGACACGAGGGGGACTAGAGCAGAGCGGGAGGGAGGGACGTTGGAGGCGGGGCCTTGTGCTGAGCTGCTAAACACGCCAGGGGAGTCCTGGCTCGGGCTTCAGGTTGGTCTCTTCCCCCACCCACCCCTTCCCAGGGAATCAGAACACGGGGAGGTTCCTCTGAGCAGGGAGCAGGAATGAGATCCTGAGTAGGGAAGACCGCATCTGAGCCAGCCCTGAGAGCAGATCTCTGACAGAGAGTCCGTCCCAATGAGTCTTGGTTCCAAGGGTCTTGGATAAGCAGCCTCCCGATGCCGTCCTACCCACCCACCCCTGTCTTCCAGGGGCACATTCTCAGCTGGGAACATCTGAATAGGCCAGGAGGCATCACCTCGTACAGAAAACCATGGGTCCAACGCCCATCAGAAGTGGGCTGAAGTCACCATTTAAGTAGATGTGAGAGTGACCTGTTGGGTGAGGCTCACGCTGTCTGAGCCTCAGTTTCCCTTTCTGTAAAACGGGGGGCAATCTTGATACCCTCCTTGCAGGGCGAGGGGCACAAGTGGCCCATGGTTTAGGACAATGCCTGGCATGCGTCAGACACCAGACTCTGTCATTTAGACAGTGTTGCTGTTTCCACACGTGGCTTGGTGGTCCACCGTTTGGGGGGGAGCACTGGGGTGCTGGTTGCCCGGTGTGACCCCAGCCTTTTCTCTGCTCCCGTGCAGCCACCGGAAGAGCTGAGCTTAGGGCTGTAGGAGCAGCAGAAGCAGAACTTTCACCTGCCCCGGGCATCTCGGATAGCGTCCCACTGTGGGATCACCTGTGTGGGAGGCTGGCCTCCAACTTGGAGCTTTAGTGACACTGGAAATTGGCCAGTCTCCGGTGACGGTGACGGTGGGGGGGTGGCGATTGTTACCTTTCATCTCCTGCTCAGTTGAAGAGGCTCAGGCATCAGGAAGCAGCTGTTGGGGAGCGAGCTCTTTCGGGGGAGTCCTAATCTCCGTGTCTCCCCTGACACCGGGCTGCTGGAGGTCGCCCACTTACTCCTCCATGACTTTGAATACAACCTGTCTAGCTTGGGGGAGGGGGAGGAGGAAAAAAGAACAGACATCCGCAGGGGATTTTGGCGCAGAGAGAGTGGACCCGAGACCCACCTCACCCAGCCCCAGCTCGGTGCCTTGTATTGGGCCCTGAGAACCAGACAGTTTTAAGCTGGTTTTGAAGTTGTCTTTTCCTTAATCAGCCGTTGATGCTTTGGGATTTTTATGACTATTATTTTTTCTTACCTTTTTTTTGTTTGTTTATTTTTCACAGACAGAGAGAGACAGAGACAGAGCATGGGCACGGGAGGGGCGGAGAGAGGGAGACGCAGAATCCAAAGCAGGCTCCAGGCTCCGAGCTGTCAGCACAGAGCCTGATGCGGGGTTCGAACTCACGAGCCTTGAGATCATGACCTGAGCCCAGGACGGAAGCTCAACCAACTGAGCCACCCAGGCGCCCCTATTATTATTATTATTATTATTATTATTATTAAAACAGCATACCACATCAAAGGAAACAAAAAAAATTGCCTGTTTTCCACTCAAGCCTAACTTAATTCCTCAGTTTCCCTGTGTGCCCTTTAAGCCTTTCTCCGTGTAGACGTGTGAATGCTGTGTATGAACAAGCCTGAGCTCTGCCTGCTTTCTCCTTCCCCTTAATGCCTTTTGGGAAGCAGCTGCCCGTGTGGCAGCGTGGTTTTCTCAGGTTAATCGTTTGAGTTAATAGGACCTACTCCTCACACCCCTTTCCTTATTCCTGGCTGTTAGGTTGTTTCCAGCCTTTCGTGATTCTAAATAAGGCTTCTATGCATATCTGCGTGTGTGGTTTTTTTTCCTGCTTTGAAATCGTTCCACAGGGCAGTTGCTAAATCATAATCATTTTATTTTTTAAATTTTTTTTAAATTTTTTTTAATATTTATTTATTTTTGAGACAGAGAGAGACACAGCATGAATGGGGGAGGGGCAGAGAGAGAGGGAGACACAGAAGCGGAAGCAGGCTCCAGGCTCTGAGCCATCAGCCCAGAGCCCGACGCGGGGCTCAAACTCGCGGACCGCGAGATCATGACCTGAGCTGAAGTCGGATGCTTAACCTACTGAGCCACCCAGGCGCCCCAGTCATAATCATTTTAGAGCCATTATTTAAAGAAACTGCCATAGTTGCCCCTGCCCCAAGACCACACTTGGGGGCAGTCCCTTCATGTGTCCTTTCATGTGTCCCTTAAGTCCCTTAATGTGGCTTCACCATCTCTGAGAGTATGGTCACTCCATACCCAGGGATTTTAAGGAGATATTTGACACGGATAGGCAAGTGGTACAGGAGTGGGTAACGGTGGTATTTCACGTTTCCATCCCGGGCTTTTTTTTTTTTTTGGTCGCTGTTCAGGCCCAGATTATTTTAAGACCGTGCTTCTTCATTTCCTGGTGCAAACAGCACACTTACAAATACGAGGGCTTTTCGCAGTGCGCGTGAAGCAGGTAAAAGATTCCAAATAGTACTAGAGTCGGCTAAAATAACAACATCGCCCCCACCACTGTTCCTCCTGCATTATGTAAGAATGTGGATCAAAGCGTCCACGGTTCTGTTCATTCACCGAGCAGCCCATCAGCCCCGTCCCACTGTTGGGAGTTAAACCGTCTCGTGCCTTCGCTGGGATTCCTTATCTTTGCAGGAGAAGGCTGCCGAATGTTCCAGAGGGCACCGAGTCTCTCTCTGGCCTCAAAAGCCAGAGCCTCTAGCCTCTCAGGGAGGGAGAGGAGTGGCCCGTGTTACGAGGAACTTGCACAAGGCCCTTCCATGTGTTGCTCCGGCTGGCAGGGGCTGTGTGGCAGAAGGCCTCCCCTGTTCGGGCAAAGTTAAGTTCTTCCTAGTGGTGGAGTGTTGGCTGCACCCTGGGAGAAAGGTCCGCAGCCCAGCAGGTGAGACCTGCCGGGGGAAAAGGCCTCTGGGGCTTGGCCGGGGCCTGGAGTCTTTTGATTCTGCCCTTCCTCTCTTCCCCCATCTGGGCCCTCAGCGACTCCTGGTGTCACTGCCTCCAAACCCTGCCCCGCTTATGCCCTCCTCCGTCCATCTCCGTAGCCGCATCCGTCTCCTGGCCCCCATCCTCTGTCCCGGGCTCTGCAGCGCCGGCCGTCTTGTGCACCAACCATGTGCTGCTTGGGAACCAAGCCATCTGTTTCCTTTCCTACCAAGAATGCCATCCAGACTCCTACCTGGTCCTCAGGGGGCGGGCCTGTGTGACCTGGCCCTTGGCCCCTGGGTTTCCGTTCTGTTCCTCAAGCTCCGCAAGCTTCTTCCCATCCCTGGGGATGTGCTCGTGCTGTTCCCTCCCTGGATTGCTCTTGACCTGCCTGGGTCCTTTCCACCATTCAGTTCTCAGCTCACAGAGCCCCTTCCTCAGAGGGGCCTCCCCCAGGCCCGTGACACCCACACTTGCTCCCCTTTCTTGACGCCAAGCACTTGAGAGACTGACTGTCTTACTTGCGTGTATACAGCGCTGTTCCCCACCCACCCATATTCACTACAGACTTGCCCCCGGGAAGGCGGGGCCTTATCCACCTTGAGATTTCCACTGTCCTGTCTTCGGAGCCTAGACAGGTATGGGAAAATGGGTGGATATGAATGAATGAATGAATGAATGAATGAAATGAACACAGCCTCCTGTCGCCATCCCAAGCCATGACTGAGGTTGTCTTTCACCAAATATCCCCTTGCTGTCCACCGTGTCGCTTGGGGCTGGCCCTGGATGGGCGTTAGAACAACTCAGGGGAGTTGATGGAGAGGCGCCTCCGGTGGCAATGGCAGTACGGTGGGCGTAGAAGCATGCGTGCCGTGAAGCAGGGTGAGCTGCGGGTCAGCTGCGAGAGTGGGAGGCCGGCCTTGCCGCCCCAGGAGAACTTGGGTCTCTCGCCTGCCTTGGCCCAGCTGCCAGGAGCCAGCCACCGCTTGGGTGTTTGGAGCGCACTGATCCGGCCTGTCCTTCTGTCTGTCTGATTGCTGCTTGACTGGCTGATCTGGGAGGCCAGTGCTCTGTGTGCAACATGCCAGGAAGGATGGGTGAGGGGTCCAGGCAGGCGCTGTCCTCCGGGGTCCCAGAAGCAGAGCTGAGCTGGGAGCGTGATTGGTGTAAACCAACCAGGGGCCTGGCCTTCCAGGGAGGGTCCGTTGCTCCTGCCTTGAAGGAATGTTCTGGGGATGGTGGGGCCAAAGGGTAGAGGCATCTAGATCCATCAGAGGCTGGGGAGAGTGAGGGACAGCCGTGAGTCCCTGCTCCCTTTTCCTTTGCTCTGGCAGGAGAGTGGAATTGTGGCTTCGGGGCAGGGTGGTGGTGCCCCCGCCCCGGGCAGGCAGGCTGTGGGGAGTGGCCGCCTTGTCATCAGGCAGCCTATTTAGCCACATCCCCAGAGCTGAGTCATGGCACTTAGCAACACCCCCTGCCAAAGGCACAGCTCTCTTTGGCAGGATCCCCTTCCGGGTGGGAGCGCAGGCCTCCTGACCTGCCGCCCCCAGGACTGGCCCAGGCCACCTGCTTGCCCCTAACCTCAGTGTTCCATCTCCTCACCCCCGCATCGCTCTCTGTTCAGAGCTTAGGGTTCTCACCAGCCCTGAAGCCTGGCCCATCGAGTCTGAGCTCTAGATCCCAGAGACCCAGACCTTGGCCCCGTCCCAGGATTGCTAGGCAGTGGGATGGCAGGTGACTCCACAGAGACCCCAGCTGTCTCCAGACTCTTTCATGCTGGGTACTGGAGGGATGGTTTGGTGTTTTATAAGCCGGAAAGCCTCATTCCCACCCCCAGGGAGCGCGGCTATGAGTAGCACACAGCACCGGCCAGACTTACTTTCTTTCTGGGGGTGTAGGGCCCAGCAGGATGCTGGGGCCCCGGGCCTGGCCTGTGGATTTCCCCGCTGGCCGCTCTTACCTGGTTTTTTTGTTTTACCCTCCAGGATAGAAGGGGGGCTGATGGCATGATGGGACCCTCCTGTCCTGTAGTCTTGGTGGCCAGAATGCCAGGTCCCTGTGAGTGGCCACAAGCCACTCCACGGGTTCTGCTGAGCCCTTGGCGGTTGAGTGTGTGGTTCCCCTTTCTCTGTCAGGAGCACTTCCCATCGGGAAACCACAGCGCTTAAAGTTGCCTACTGGGTCTGGGGATTCCTACTGTTACAATGAAACCCTGAACTCTGGAAGTGCGTGTCTTGTGTTCCCACAGTTCTGACCCTTTGTGCCCCCTATCCTGTCTCCCACCCGCCCACCCCCACTTTTTTTGTTGTTGTTGTTTATCTGGTAAGTAGTATAAGCTTTAGTTTCCTAGCTGTGTTCTCAACCTGGGGCAATTTTGCACCCCCCCCAGGGGACACTTGGTATGTCTGGAGACATTTTGGTTGTCACGCCTGGGGAGGGATGCTGCTGGGATTTAGTGGGTAGAGGCAAGGGTGCTGTGAAACATCCTACCATGTGCAGGATGGCCCCCACCACAAAGAATTATCTGGTTCAAAGTGTTGACACTCTCGGATCGTTCAGAAACTTTCTTGAGGAAGCAGCTAGGCTTCTCCTTTTTCTGGACTCTCCTGGCCCAGACGCAAGGAGAGGTGTCCAATTGGTAAAGGTGAAGGATGCTACCCACCAAAGGCCAGAGAAAGGTCTGGAGCAGAGCACTGGACCAGGAGGCCAGCTTCTCGCCCAGCTCTGCCGTTTGGGGCAGAAACCTGGATGAGTGACTTTGCTTCAGTGACACCTGTTTTCTGGAGCTGCTCTGGGTGTCCCTTCCCTCCCAGCTCTTTGAGATCCCAAGATTCTGTGACTAGAGGCAGGAGTTCGAATGCAGGCCGTTTGAACACGTGAGCCTTTCCCATTGTTGCCTCAGTGTCCTGGGGGCAGCAGAAGCTGAGGGATTCTCTGGTACCAAGCGTTCATTAGAAACCTGGTTTTATGTCCTTCTGTTCCTAACTCGTCTGAGACCAACCCCAACCTCCCTTTCTCTTTTTTAGCCAAAGAGAGCTTTTCCCCCAAAGGTTTGCCTTGGGAGCCCATGGCTCCCAGAGGGTCACATATGCTGACCCTCTCCTGGGCAGTGTGGCGAGGGGAAAACCCTGAGGCCAGTGCTTCTCATGTAGTTGGAGTCAGAAAACCGGGACCCATGGGCCAAATCTGGCCCACAACTTGTCTTTATATATAAAGTTTTATTGGGACACAGCCATACCCTTTGTTTCCATGCAGTATGTTGCTGCTCTCCTACTGGAAAGACAGTATCTTCCCCAAAGCCAGAGATCTTTAGTCTGTGGTCCTTTATAGAAAATGCTGGCCAATCCTTGGCCTAGCTGGTCCGTGTCTGATTGTTTAGAGGTTAGGTCCCAAGGCGTGGGCAGGAGAAGAGGGTTCAGGTTAGGGATGGGGAGAGCTAACTCGCCTGAGGGTTGGTGGGAAGAAGGGGCAGGAGGAGGGAGAGCTGACTGGCGGTAGTGAGAGTCCTCACCTGGCTCTGAGCCCAGCCCAGGTCACCTGTGCCCCGGTGCCTGGCTCCTGCCTCCCGTCCTAGAGAACTTTGTTTGCTGGAGTGACAGTCGCATGACTGCCTGGGGCGGGGTTTGGGGGGTGGCACTTGATGGTTGGGGAGTCGTCAGACTGGGCGTCAGCAGCTGGACAAAGACTGAGAATGCTGTGGGGGGTGTTTGGAGGACATAGGGGTCAGGCCGGCTGGGAACCCTGGAGCCGGCTAGAGGCTGAAGGGAAGCCAGCGCGGCCCCTGGACTGGGAAGCAGAAAGGGAGATGGGGGAGGGCAGGACGGAGGTGTTGCCTTTCAACAGGTCTTTGAAGACCCATTGCTAGATGGGATTCAGTGGTGAGTCAGCCCCGTTGGAACCCTCTGGAAGCTCAGGGTCCAGTGGGCACATTACAGCCCAGCTGGCAGGAATAGAACGATGTAGCCGGTGCCTGCCGGGAGAGGGGACATCCAGAGTGCCGGGAGGCTGGAGGTGAGGTGGCCGAGAGGGTTCACCCTGGCTAAGGACGGTTTCCCGGAAGAAGCGACGTCTCAGCCGGGCCCGGAAGGACGTTGAGTGAGCCAGGTGACAGGGTGTGCCAGCAGGGACCTGCATGTGTCCAGTCCTGGAGTCCAGGAGGCAGAAGCTGAGAGAGGGCTAGGACAGAGAGCAAAGGTAGGGGAGCCGCAAGCAGTGGCGTGGAGGAAGGAGGGAGGCAGGGACGGGTCGCCAGATCGAGGGGTCTGCACCGGTGAGTCCTGGATGGCTTTTGTTTTAGAGAAAAGGTGAAGAATGGTCTGGAGAGGGACAGAAGGGGAAACAGGGATCTGCTGGGCTGGCATCGGGGGCCAGGTGGGATGTGGTGGCCTAGCTGGGGGTGAGGAAGAAACCGGCGGGACACCCACGGGTCGTGCTTCGCAGTGGGAAGAGTGGTCCCGCCATGAAGTCTTGTTGGCAAGACTACGGCCACCATCACCCCTTACCCACCCGCCTTGTCGGATCCCGTCCGTCTTCCTGCCCTGCTCAGCCCTGCATTGCTGGGTTTAGCCTTTGGGGCAGGTCCCTCCAGAGGGAAAAGGACTGGTTTGTCTCCAACAGTCGACCTCAACTTGGTGTTGCCAGGAGCTATATGGGTGGTACCTGGAGCTTTCAGATGCCCCAGGCTCTCCGGGGCCCCCCTCGCTGATCTTCAGTTCCGGTTAACTGTCCCCCCGGGGTCGGCAGATCTCGGGTGCCGGGCCGTCTAGTCCCTGCCCTCCTCCTGCACCCCTAATGATTCAAGAGACCAGAATTTTCTAGTCTTCATCCCTAGGAGACACAGGGTGAGTGTCCAGCAAAGAGCTTGGCCCCACGGTGGAGAGGTCGCAGGCGGGGTCCTCATTTGTGGGACACCCAGTAAGGACTGGAAGGCTGGAGAGCTGGTTTTGTGGGTCCCAGCGGCCCCGCCCCAGTTCTGATTCAGAAAGCGAGTCTGGCCGCCCACAGACGTGGAGGTGCCGGGCAGCGTCTCTCTGGAGCCCATCCTGTTCTCTCCCTCGTCAGAGGACCATGACTCAGGTTGAGGTGTCCACTGCCTCCACGGGGACTGAGGTCAGACCGCAGGAAGAACCTAGAGCGTGTCTCCAGCCCGGCTGTCCGCGGGAGTCCTGTCCTGGCCCCAGGCTCTTTCCCAGAATGCCACACGGAACCGCCTGTGCATCTCTACCGCCTTAAACGTGGTTGTGTTCACGCTGGTGGCATCCTGGTCGGGGGAGATGCTGTCCTTCGGAAGAAGGATCGTCCTTCTCTCTGGCTCGGGGAAAGCGTGTCTGTGGCTACCTGAACTCTACACGGCTACCTAACCCGAGTGCCTGCGCGTGAAGAATCAGGCAGGCTTAGGCCACCCACCGGTGGCTTCTTTCACAGGATTTCATTCTGGTGGGAGAGCTGAGGTTTGGGCAGCAGCCCCTCCCTGCGGTCAGCCCGGGTTAACCCTTTGCCTGCTGTTCTCTTCTTGCAGCCCTATGATCTCCCCCTTGGCACCTATGCCCGCCGGACTTCACATCTAACCCCCGACCCGCCTGCCGCCTTGGGAGGCCCGCCCCCCGCCCCCCTCCCCCCACCGGCAAGATGCCCATCCTCAAGCAGCTGGTGTCGAGCTCGGTTCACTCCAAGCGCCGCTCCCGCGTGGACCTCACGGCCGAGATGATCAGCGCCCCCCTGGGCGACTTCCGGCACACCATGCACGTGGGCCGGGCGGGGGACGCCTTCGGGGACACGTCCTTCCTCAACAGCAAGGCCGGCGAGCTGGACGGCGAGTCCCTGGAGGAGCAGGCCGCCTCCTCGTCCTCCAAACGCGGCCTCCTGTCCCGGAAGTTCCGGGGCAGCAAGCGGTCGCAGTCGGTGACCAGGGGGGACCGGGAGCAGAGGGACATGCTGGGCTCCCTGCGGGACTCGGCTCTGTTCGTCAAGAACGCCATGTCCCTGCCGCAGCTGAACGAGAAGGAGGCCGCCGAGAAGGGCTCCGGCAAGCTGCCCAAGAGCCTGTCGTCCAGCCCCGTGAAGAAGGCGAGCGCCGGGGAGGGCGGCCAGGAGGAGGCGGGCGAGGGGGAGCTGGTGCCCCGGCGGAACGGGGCCACCGCGCCCCACTCCCCCGACCCCCTCCTCGACGAGCAGGCCTTCGGGGACCTGACGGAGCTGCCCGTGGTGCCCAAGGCCAGCCTGGGGCTCAAGCACGCCGAGTCGGTCATGTCGTTCCACATTGACCTGGGCCCCTCCATGCTGGGCGACGTCCTCAGCATCATGGACAAGGAGGAGTGGGACCCCGAGGAGGAGGGCGGCGGTTACCGTGACGGGGACCCCACAGGCAGCACCCTCCGGGCTCCCCCGGCCCTGGCATCGGTGGCCCCTCCACGGGCAAGGCAGCAAGAAGGCGCGTCGGGCCGGGACCTGCCCCAGGACGAGGGCTGGGCGGCGGCCCCCAGCCCCGGCTCGGCCCGCAGCGAGGGCAGCCACACCACGCGGGACAGCAGCTCCCTATCCAGCTGCACCTCGGGCATCCTGGAGGAGCGCAGCCCCGCCTCGCGGGGGCCCGACAGGGCCCGGGCTGCGCTGCCCCGGCAGCAGGACAAGGAGTTCTCCTTCATGGACGAGGAGGAGGAGGATGAGATCCGGGTGTGAGGGGCACCAGGCGGGAGGGGGGCTCCGTCTCCTCCCTGCCCCCTCCCCCCCTCCAGGCCACCACCCCCTTCCCTTCCCTGTCCCGTCCCATCCTGTGCAAGGCAGCCGGGAGCCTGGCTTCCACCGCAGACCCTGGACGTCCCCCGTCCTGGACGTGGGGCGCTGGTGAGGCCAGGGCCCCAATGGGGACACAGGGAGGTGGCGTGGGCACCCAGCTGCCTGGCGCACCCAGCCCTCCCGTGTGCTGCGGGCTGGACCGGGTGCTTGCGGCAGGAACCGGTTCTCCCTTCCCTCCAGCCCGGCCTCAGACGGTGACGCATGTCAGCCAAGTCCCCGCCTCGTGGGGCAGCAGCGGCGGGTCAGTCCGGGAGCGGCCCCGGTGCCTCGGCCAAGGACGCTCGGCTCGCCTTTCCTCTCCTGGCGTTTCTGCTGTGACTGGTGGCCGTGTGGCAGGAGGAAAGGTGGTCCCACGCCCCGGCCCCCCGCTCCCGGCTCCTGCACCGCGAGCCTGGAGCCCCTTGGAGCAAAGCCGGACCGAATGTGTGCACTAACGCGGCCCCTTCCAGGGGGGAGAACAGGATGGGGAATGAAAGAAAGGAGGCCCCAGGCTTCCTGAATTTTCTAAAAGGGGCCTTTCCAGGATGACACTAGGAACAGGCTGGGCACTCGCTCGGCCCCTATCGATCTGTTTGTTCTCCTGTCCTGTTTAAATCCTTCCAGAGCATATCTGGAACAGTGTTAACAGCTCTGCTACCAGATGGAAGATCAAATCCTTTTAGAAAACCTTTATACTAAGTGCTTCCAGACTTTATTTAGAACTGTATGGGGTGGGTGTCCGTGCGTGTGTGTCCTTCCCCTCCCGCCCCACTCCATGGCTATTAACAGTTGAAGGCAGCCAGTGTAGAAATTTTCTGGAAAAGGATTTTTTAAAAAATTAATATATCATTTCTTGGAGGGCTAGAAGCTTTTTTGACTGAGTTACTCCCCCCCCCATACACACACACACACACACACACACACACACACACACACTGACCACTTCCCCTTCCTTTAGGCCTTTTCTGCCAGCAGAACCCTCTCCCCCACTTCTGAGTCCCCTAAGGATAGAGGGTTGCCAGATTTAGCAATAAAACAAAACAAAACCAGAACACGGAGATAAATTAGGATGTCAGGCATACAAAGGATAATTTTTGTAGTATAAGTATGCCCCACACCATGTTTGGGACATACTTATGCTAAAAAAACTATTTGTTGTTCTTCTGAGATTCCAGCGTTTCACTTTGGTCCTGTAACCCTGCCCAAGGAGGTCGAGTGGGAGCTTGGGCATGTGCCCCAGGGTGAACTGATGATTATTTTCCTGTCCTGGGAGCAAGCTGGCCCACCTTCTCCTGTCCCCTCGTACGCGGCAGAGGGAGGGGACAGGCCAGGGTTAGCGGGCGTCACTGCTGCAGCCTCTCCCGCTTGTTGCCAGATCCTGATCCAGACAGTTCCTGATTCCGGTGCCCTGTCGGTACTGTTTTCAGTAGTGTGGCTCCCACATAGGGGAGGAGTCACAAGGGGCCCTACAGCCCCCACCAGCTGCCCTTGAAACCCATGCGAACAGTGGTCAGTTCCAGATTCTAAACTGTATATATTTTTTCATGGTATTGTTAAAACAGTGAGGAAACATTAAAAAAAAAAACAAAAAAAACCGCTGTGGAACTCCCGGTGTCCGTCTCTGCTTCTGGGGAGGGTTATCGCAGGATGTGGGTGGGTACGGGTGCCGACTGGGGGCCCTGGGGCTGCCTGTGCCCCTGAGGCACTCGGGATCTGGGGTGGCTGCTCTCCCTGTCCTTTTGGGGCCCCTCCCCTCCTGCGCTGCTCTCCGGCCCCTGGAGGGACGAGGCTCGTGTGCCCATCTGCTGGGCAGGTCTTGGGGGCTCTGGGATTTTGGTGGCCCACCCGCCACTTGCCAGTTGGGGGCCTGTGGCCACTAAGGCACTTAGCTGCTCCGTGCCTCCTTCTGCTCCTCTGTGATAAGGGAACCCTGCTGCTCTTACAGGGCCGGGTGCAGACACAGTCCCTAGAAAGGAGCCGCCCTCCTTTCTTTCCCGGCTTTTCCCCATCTGACCCGGAGAATGTTACAGGCGGCGTGCCCTTCGTCCAGACTCACGGCCTGAGAGCCCATAAGAAACGGGTCCAGACGCCACCTGGCCACCTTCCCCAAGTCACTAAGCAGTAGACTCAGGACAACATGGACCTAAAGCCCTTTCACCTGGCTGCTCACGGCCTCCCGGGAGCTTCGTTCCTTCAGGAAGTGAGGTTGCGGGTGTGTCTGTCCTGGTTGGGGACCTGGAGACCCGTCCGCCCTGTCAGCCCAGGCAAGGCAGGGTTTGCTAGCTGAAGTCCCTCACACATCCTCCTTTCCACATGGGGGCCAGTGGGGCTGAGTTCCTGGAAACCCTGCCCCTCGCCTCGAGCATCCGCAGAGAAATTTGGACTTGAGCTCATCCTCCCTGGGAAGCAATTAGAAGCATAATAAAAATGTTGCACCGGCCCCTCTGTCCCTAGAGGGGCTCATTCTCAGCTAATGAGGGATGTGGCTGAGGCTGGGAGTGAGAAGCAGGGTGTGGTGGCCCCAAAAGAGGGAGGGGAGAAGACTCTCTCCCCTTTGGTCCCCGAGGCTCGCCTGAGAAGCCCACGGCCCCTGCAGGGCACATCTCGCCTTAACAGATGCCCTGTAGGGCCCCTTCTACCTCCAGCAACCCAAAGCAGGAGCCAGGGGCTGCATCTGGGCAGTAATGTAGTCATGCTAATTCAGGTCAAGGCCAACACTTAACAAAAATGTGCTGCAGAGCTTGCTGCTCTGGGCAGGGCTGTGGCTCTAGCCTAAAGATGCGAGTCAGCACCAGCCCGCCCCGGTCCAGCCTTCGTGTCCCGTCCGTGACCACCGCTGCAGGCCGGGGCTCTGCTCATGCTTCCCCGGGCACATGCTGTCCTGCACCATTACTGTGGTGAAGGCTGGGTGCCAGCCCTTAGGACCGCCATATGCCAGGCACTGCCCTTGGTGCTGGCCTCTTTTATCGTCATGACAACTCTGTGAGGCCCTCGCTATTCATATTACCCCCATTCTACGGATGAGGACGCCGCGGCAACGGAAGGCCAAGGAACCTGCCCAGCCACACACAGCTGGCAAATGGAGGAGCTGGGGCACGGACCCGGGCACGGCCTCCAAGGCCTTCCTCTCCACCGCTGTCCCAACCTGATGATTTATACTTCGGGACCGGCAGTGGCCAGCAGGGCCAGTGACCCGACTGAGCAGGCCAGTGCAGAGAGAGGCCAAGTTGGGTGGGGCGTCCCCAGCTCACCTGGGCTGTGCGCCCAAGGGGAAGGGGGTACTGCTCGCTGCCAGGTGAGGGGCTGGCGGCTGCTGATTCACGCCTTCCAAAGGGCGTGCGAAGGCCCTTCTCGGGGTCACTCAGGGCTGGCCTCTGTCCCTGCCGGGTAGGCCCCTTGCTTGCCTCACAAGCCTGCAGCCTCGGGCCCGTGTTCCTGCTGGTGTCCAGGCTGGTCCCGCAAAGGGCTCACCTCCGACTCCGTTCTGTCACGCACACAAGCCGTTCTCCCGCTTCACCACGTTCCCAGAAGAAAGTGGACAAAAGGAATAGAGGGGGTCAGGACGCATGAAGGAGGGGTTCTTAGCATCTCCAAGTTTTAGGATCCGGTCCACCTCTCCCGGTCCCCCATTTTACAGATGGGCAGACAGAGGCTGGGGGAAGGAAGCCCTGGCCGGGTCGCGTGAGCAGAACAGAGCAGAGGAGACAGGCGGACTGGACTGGCTCTGGCTCCGGCCTGGTGGACGAGGGGCAAGCCCTGCCTGTGGGACGTGTGGGGCACGGGTGCTTGCTTGAGCTGGGAGTGTTAGTTGGGCTGACGGGTGGGGGGCGGGGTTGACCTTTCCAGGTGTATGTAGCTCCCCCTACCCACCCCTGGCCCACCCCCGCCCTCACACAACAGCCTTCCAAAGGTCCCCGCCTCTGCATACAGGTCCCCACCCCACCCCACCCCCAACACCGCCCTGGTTGCAGTGACAGTCTACACAGCCTAACCCTGGAGGCCCCGACTGAAAATGTGGGCAAGGCAACTTAGGAATAGCAAAGGGAGAGCTTGTCTAGCCCCTTGGCAGCTTGGCAGGAGCCAGATGGGAGACTGGAAAGAATGTTTGGGGGAGGGAGAGGTATTTGCAGGCAGATGGGTGTCGGTGGCTTTGCCTCTAAAACCTGTTGCTGCAATCCACGGAACTGCTGTTCTCCAAGAAGGGAGACTCCCAGGAGAGGACAGGAGGAGCCAAGGGTAGCTGCCTTCCCCCGGCAGGACTCTAGCCTTGAAATGACACTTGGCATGTTAAAAAATACCCGCCGAGGCCACGGGGCTCTGCTGAATCTTGTTTGGTTTTTATGGCCTGCTTCGTTGCCAAAGGATTGGAGGCAGCTTAACACACACACACACACACAAAAAGTAAACTACAATAGGATAAAAATAGATCAAAGCAAAAACAGGGCTGGAACACACAGTACAATGAACCAAGAGGGTGGCACAGCAGAAATGTTCTCCGAGTGGGCCTCCGCAGTTCTCAAAGATGGGCTGCAACTTGGACTCTGAGCTTCCCGTTAGTTGAAGTGAAAAGGGAAATCCACCTGTTAGGAAACTCATGAAGTCCACAAGGTTAAAAGGATCCCAGAAGCAACTGTGCACGTTCTGAGGTCTGGGAGGTACTCTTGTGAGATCTTTGAAGGAGCCAGGGGTGGGGTCTCAGACAATGTCCTCAACCACAGTCTCCTAACAGAGCCACACAAACCCCATCTTTGCTCAATGTAAATCCAGGGCTCGATGCCAAAGTGCAGATCAATAAAATCAGGTCTATGGAAAAGGCCAGACCTAAGTGATCCAAGTCATTTACCCAAGACATAGAATTTAGATTCTTCCAAAGCAGGGGTTCTCAACCTCAGCACTTTGACAAGTGGACCCCCATCATTCTTTGTTATTGGGAACTGTTCTGGAGGAGGTTAAGCGACATCCCTGGTCTCTACCCACTAGATGCCAATACCATCCCCCGCAACTGGCTAGGTCAATCCAAAACGTCCCCAGAAGGCATTGCCAGATGTCCCATCCGGGGCTGAAAACCACTGCTCCTGTTCTCCTGTTTCAGGAACACCATTTTCCTCCCTCAAACCCCGCCCCCCCATAAGGGCCAATTTAAGACAAAATGGTTTTCAAGTCACATGTTTTTTATTCAAAGCAAAAAAAAAAAAAAAAAAAAAGTCTATGGAGTCCCGCGGGGGGAAATGTGTATCTTAAATTTGCATCTTAAATTTTACCTACTTTACTGAGAAAGCTGGCACTTCTCTTTAGCCATCAGCATGTTTCTCTGAAGGTGTAATATGAGAAGCACCATAGAGACACAGATTTCTAGTCTCTGCCCCTGGAGCCACACTGAGGAATGCACTGAGAAGGTGGCTGGGGCCGGGCTGCCCTCCGCAGACCTAGGGTGGCGAGTGGACTGTGTCATTTCCCAGGTGACTTGGAAGATGCTGCTTCAGTATCGTTTCTCCCAACCAGGGCTCCCCCCCTGCCCCCGGCGAGTCAAATCATAGCCACCTGCAAGTTTGAGGCTGTGTTCTCCGAAGACAGAAATGGGCAGCACAGACTCGTTCGTGTGTCCCCGGCAGGTGTTTATTAAGCATCTGCTGTGTGCCCGGCGCTGTGAGAGGCACAGGAACGGTGAGAGAATGTAAGAGAGTGGACAATCGGGCACTTTTTACCGTGTTAGGAAAAGGATGCGTGCTTTAATATTAAATATTAAAACGTTTTCTTTGGCCTAAACGCTCCCATATCGTCTTCTGATTTTAAGGAAATTAAAACATTTTCGTGGGCCTGCAAAAGTGCTGAGGGCCCGGCCCGGGCACTGCACCTGCTGGGCCTGATGGAGAAGCCTCACAGTGGGAACATGGGCTAGGGGTGAGGTGGGCTAGGGGTGAGGTGGGCTGGGGGAGCAAACAGAGCACCAGCAAGATAGGAAATATGTGAAACACTGGGCATGGCACTAAGGGCTTCTCAGGGATACACTGGTGAGTGTTGGGACAGGAAATGACCTGGGTCTCACTTTAATTTTTTTTTTAATGTTTATTCATTTTGAGAGGGAGAGAGAGAGAAAGAGAGAGAGCAGGGGAGGGGCAGAGAGAGAGAGAGAGAGAGAATCCCAACCAGGCTCTGCACTGTCAGCACAAAGCCTGATGTGGAGCTCGAACTCACAAACCATGAGATCATGACCTGGCTGACATTAAGAGTCAGACGCTTAACCGACCGAGCCACCCAGGTGCCCCTGGGTCTTACTTTAGAGAAGGTAATAGGGAAATGTCCCTGAGAGAGGAGAGTTGGAATCAGACCCACGAATGAGAGAAATCTATGATGCGAAGAGCAGGACCGGCCCATTCGAGGAATCAAGGACATCCCTCGCTTTGGCCCGAGCATCTGGGGTGGTGACATTCCTGAGAGGAGATGGCAGGAGGCACCAACTTCAGGGGAGCTAGGGTGGGTCTCAGACATTTCAAGTAGATACGGCCAGAAGGCAGCTGTGTGGGAAGCGGGTGCCTCGGACTGGACGTCTGTGATCCCCTAAGTTAATACGTTGATGTCCTCCGTCCCTACCCACCCCCCTAGTGTGATGGTATTAGGAGGGGGCCTCACCTCGGGGAGGTGAACAGGTTTAGGTAAGTTCACAAACATGGGACCCCCCACAATGGGATTAATGTCCTGTTGGGAGGAGGAAGAGAGACTGGAGGGTCTCTCTCCACCACGGGAGGACACAGCGAGACAGGAAGTGGACTCTCACAGGAACCGAATCTGCCGGCACCCTGATCTTGGACTCCCAGGCTCCAGAAACTGTGAGGAACTAAAACCTACTGTTCAAGCCCCCATCTGTGGTATTGTGTCCCGGCAGCCAGCACTGACTGAGACGGGGGCAACTCCCCATGTGTCTCTAGCTGCTCATCTCCCTGGAGTCATGGCCCAGAGATGCAATTCAAGCCAAGAAGTAAGACCAAGGACAGCTCCATGGCTGTGATAACCCTCCTCCCTCCCCCCACCCCCACCGCCTACCGGAGGGAAGGTCAGCATTGGTGAGCCTCTCCCCTCTAGCCCCACTAGCTCCCAGAAGCCTGCACATGCAGGCGGGATGGGTTGGGGGGTCGTCCAGGCTGGGAGCCAGGCAGGGCTGCCCTCTGCTTGTCGGCTTCTGCCACTCACACCCACTGGGCTTGGACACAAAATGGGCACAATTGACTTCCCATCAATAGTTGGGGCCTGGAGGGTTTTTCCATCCGTACTCTGTCTGTCCGCCTTGTGACCCGAGAATCATTTAGAAGTAACAGACTGGAGGGCAGTCTGCTGTGATGGAAATGGAGTTTTTCTTCCAGACTCAATTGACCCAAAGGCAGATCAAACTCGTGACCTTGGCCCCCAATCCATCAAAATGAGTGCCCCAGGCCGTGGCTGGGAGAATCAATCCATCACACTGTCAACAGCCAGCTGGCGGTTCTGTGTCCTACAGAAACCTTTCGCCCCCCTCCTGCAAGTGGGAGGAAAGGGGTGCGTGTACCCCAGGAGGTGCACAAAGCCATCTCCTGGGATGCAGGAATAGATACAGATATGAGAACCCGGCTAATAATTACTGTGGATCCTGACATTGAATGTTTCTCTCCTTTACAAAGCATAGACAGCTTCAAGGCTGTAGGGAAGACAACCCCCTTTCCTGGGACTGCTGGATTCTGGCTAACGGGCTGCTCCAAGTCCTTCTCGGGGGGGCCTTCCTTGGAGAGCAGCCCCAGGGCTTTGCAGCCGCAGGTTCTTTCTAAAATGCAGGCCGGGGACATCTGGCTGGCTCCCGTTGGTAGAGCATGAGACTCTTGTCTCCGGGTTGTGAGTTTCAAGGCCCACATTGGGAGTAGAGCTTACTGAATGAATGAATGAATGAATGAATATGAAGGCGTCAGCAAGTCTGCATTTCTTCTGGAGGTACTAGGGGAGAATCTTGCCTCCTCACTTTTTACAGCTCCCGGAGACCTCCTGCCTTCCTTGGTTTATGGCCTTTCCTCCATTTTCAAAACCAGCAGAGTAACGTCTTCAAACCTCTCTCTCTCTCTCTCTCCTTTCCTGCCTCCCTCTGGCTCTCCTGCCTCCCACTTTTAAGTCCCCTTGTGATGACGTTGGGCCCACCCAGACAATCCAGGGTAACCTCCCCCATCTCAAGATCCTTAACCACACCCACAAAGTCCCCTTTGCCACGTAAGGTAACTTATTCACAGGTTTCAGAGATTAGGACGTGGGCATCTTTGGGGGCCAGTATTCTGCTCCCTAGAACACTGATAAAAGCTGCTTTGTTCGTTCTGTATCCTTCAGCATGAAGAGAAGTTCAACAGTATTTTTGAGTGAGTGCTGAGTGAATAAACGAAAGACTAGCTCCCTAGAGGCTGGGTGGGGGCAGAACCATCGAGGGGACGCCAGAAGGGCTCTGGATAAGGAGGAAGAAACCAGAGTGTCACCTGAGCTGGCCCCATCACGCCTCTTCTGCTAACTCATTTTTGCTGGCGGTCTGGGCCTGTGGCATCCCCCCCAGAGCTGCCGGTGGCAGGGCATAGGAACCCCAGGAGGCTCCAAGCAGCCTCTGCTCCCCCTGGAAGGGCTCTGGGCACAGAAGCTGAGGAGAGGACGGCCTGAGGACCAAGATGCACGGAGGTGGCAACAGTGGGGGAGAAAAGCTATCAGGACCCCCTGAGCCCCACAATGTCCTGTCTCCTTGACTCTTAGACCCAAAGTGTGTGTCACATGACCTCTCAGTGGCCTCAGCACGCTCTCGAGCCTGAGAGGTCAGGCTCCTGCAGACGGAGCCTATGGTCTTTGGGAAGCTCATCTAAGTGCGACACCTACTGGTTCAGGCAGCCCTTCTCACCTCTCAGCCCTGGTTTCTTTGTCTGCAAAATGGGTACAAGCAACTTGAACAGTTGCAAGTCAGGACAGGAGGAGGCCCAGATGAGAAGTGTGGGTGGCTCATTAGTGCCATTACTGAGCCCGCGCCCCTGGGGGAGACGGATGCCTTTCCTAGAGTAGACTTCCTAGAACCACCGGACTCCCAGAGACCAAGCTCTTGGGCAAAGGCAGAGCAGGCCCATCCCAGCTGCTGGACCTCCCTGCCCTGCACTCCAAATGGCTATTGTGAGGCCAACAGCTGTCCCCGCCAAGTGGCATCTCTGGGGCACAGAGCAGTGGAGAGGGCAGGGCACACTGGCTCATTGTCCTTGGGGCTGAGCTGAACAGCAGCAGCTGTGGGTCACTGGGGGTTCCTCTGACCTCCACTCCATCCCAACACCATGGCTATCCAGCCACCGGGCCCGTCCCTGCTGGACTTAGAGCGGCCCCTCCAGCAGCGCCTGAACAGCATGGAGCCCCCTGTCTCCTAGGGGGGCCCCTGTCTCCTCCTTTATCAGGGGTCCTTAGGAACAGTAAGCTTGAGGAAGGTGGCACCTTGGGCCTGGGGGCAGGACACCGTTCCTCACTCCTTATGGCACATACCTTCTGGGAGGGACGGCTCCCACCCAGCTACTCCCTGATGTCAGGCACCCACATGCCCATATGTACTTCTCACACAGCACCCTGGGTATGGCCACGCCGTGGGTCCCATTTCACAGATGCAGAATCTGGGGTTCAGGGAGGTGATTAAATGACTGGCCCACAATCACGGGCTGGGGCCCCGCAGAGCCCGGATTTGAACCCTGGCCTGCCCAATGCCACAGTCTATACCCGTGGCATGAACTCAGGGTGCCCAAGGTGGGAGGTAGGCAGATAGATGCATAGACACCAGGGAGGAGGGCCTGGCCACACTCGGCCCGGAAAAGCACTGGCTGAGATTGATCCAAGGCCAGGGGGGACGGGCTCGAGGACCTCCCCCAGTTCCTGACAAGAGAACTCTAGAGCTCCCTGCACGCCTGCTTTTCAGAACAGTGCATCTATAGAGGGAAAGGGGCAGGGTGATGCTGATTCAGGAAATCTGCAGCCGGAGTTAAGTGGGTGCCTCATAATGATGGTGATTAAAAATTAACACCACTGTTTGCAGAACGATTTGGGTGTCCACTTTGCAGCCATGAATTAATTAATCGACGAAAACACCAGTGCTGGGGACAGGCTCCGGGGCACAGAGGGAGGACTATGAGGTTCCAGAGGGGGCACCCGGCTCCCCACTCCGGCGCCTTCTCTGGCCTGGGGCTTGCTTTGTGTCTCTGCACAATGGGGTTGCTGGTGCACTTGGGGAGCCTTGACGTGGTAGTATACACGGGGGGCAGCCTCCTGGTTTGAGTGACAAGAGTGCAAAAGGCTTTAGGAGGTGGGAGACCCAGACCTGCCCCCAGTTGACTCCAATTAGCTGTGGGACCTCGGTAGTCACCTACTTCCCTGTGTGTCTATTTGCTCATCTGTAAAAGGGGTGAGGTCTCCTGCAGCTGAATTTCCGAGCGGGCGGATGAATTAGTTTGCTGGGGCCACCATAACAAATTATCACAGAGGCGATGGCTTAAGACAACAGACGTGTCCTCCCATCACAGAGGCCACAGGTCCGAGAGGGCGGTGCAGGCAGGGCGGGCTCCTTGGGGAGAACCGTTGCCGCCTCCGTCGGGGTCTCTGGGGGTAGCCGGCCACCCTGGGTGCTCCCCAGCAGCCGCCAGAATCCCGTCTCCTCCTCCGTCTTCATAGGGCTCCTCTGCGTCTCTTCCGTCGCTGCGTGTCCCAAACTCTCCTCTTGTAAGGCCCCCAGCCATGGAGTTTAGGGCCCACACGAATTCCAGGAGGACCTCACTGAGATCCTTAGTTACATGTGCAAAGATCCAATTTCCAAATCAGGTCACATTCACAGGCACCAGGGGTTAGGACTGGGTCTCCCTCTTTGGGGGAGACCATTCAACCCACCCTAGAAGGCATTTGGGGTAAGCAAAGGCTGCGAATGCCAGCTGCTGTCATTCTGAGGCCAAATCAGTGACTGTGCTCTGGGAGTGGGGAAGTCATCTAGGCAGCATCCTGGGCACGCCCTCGGCCTGGCCAGGCACTCAGAGGTGCGACCGGGAGTCCGGGTCGTGGGCGGGGCCTTGACCGAAAGAGGAGGGGCCGCTGGGGTGGATGGAGGGAGGAGTCTGCACGGGGGCAGGCGGGGCGGGGGGGGGGGCCTCCTCCAAGCTCGGCTCTTGCCAATGAACCCTTTCCGGCCACCAGAGTGCAGGGAAGCATCCCTGGAGATATTTCCAGGCTCTAATTATTATTTTTATCATCCCTTAAATAGCTGCCTGTCCTCTCCTCCTCCATCTACTCTCCAGGGTGCCTACCCCTTCCGGGACGCTCCGCTGGCTTCATGATAGAAAACTAAGCTCTAAGAGACACTCGAGTTTCAAATGCCAATCTTGTCACCCCCACCCCTCTAACAGGAGGACTAACTAAACCCTGACCAACCCCCTCCCCACCACCATGTTGCTTCATTCTCTATGCCTTCATATGGCTGGCCTCCCTTCTGGAACATGCCCATCGCTACCAGACGCTCTTCGGCCGCCCCTCCCTGCCCGTGCTTAGCGCCCCCCCCCTTACCGTTCATACCCCTGTTAACCTCCCCCTGTTAGCCATTATCGTCCCCCGGGACCAGCGTGTACCTCCCCACTTGGCTGGGCTGTTCCTGGGGGCAGGAACGCAGCACTCTGTTTTGGGGCCCCAGTCCCTTGTACGTAGATGCTCTGTGGATGTTTATGGAAAGAAACCATCGAGAGATCAGGATTTGAATTCCGTGTCACCATCTTCCCAGCTGTGTGCCCTGGGCCTCGCTGAGTCGTGATGTCCTCATTTGCCTGCCTGCCTGCCTGCCTGCCCTGCCGGGTTGGTGTGTTGACAGATTAATGTGTTCTCGGGACTACTAATCAATGCACGGGAATAGGGTTCCTGCCCCAGGGGCGCCCCTGTGCCCCAGCCTCCCACAGGTCTCGGCTCGGCCCCCTGCCTCCCTGGGAATGAAGTCAGAGGGAGGCCCGGGCTTTTGGAAACTCTTGGATCCCTTCCCCGCCCCTCCCAGCCCCGCCTCAGCTCCAGGTGTCTCTCTCCCCAGCTATTTTCTTTTCTGATCCCGAGTTCAAAAGAACACCACCAAATCGAGGAGGAGCGCGGCGACAGCCACGGGAAAACAAAAGCCAGCAAGCAGGCTCCTTCTTGCAGGCCCGAGCGGGCCTGCAGGGCGCTGCCCACCTCTCCCCGCTCGCTCGGTCCAGGAAGGAGGGCGTCGGGGTTCTGCGGGCTCCAGTGCGACTCTGAAAACACCAGCTCCAGTTGGAGGGAAGGCCAGTTCAGGGCCAGGGCGTGGGGGGAGGGGGGAGCCTGCCCTAGTTAGAGCCCTAAAATGCTCCTTTGAAAGCACTTTCAGATGTCCCCAGCCCTGGGGGCAGGGGTGGTGTAATAATAATAAAACAACATTTGCATAGAGATTTCGTTTACAAAGCACTTTCTCAGGGGTGGGAGGCGCTGGGGTGGCCTGTGGAATCCTGGCTGGGAGGCCTCTGGTTGGTTCCACCCCCAGCCGAGCTCGCGATTGTGTGCGCGTAAACAAAGCGCTATTCATCCAACTATTTCCGATTCCTCTGGATTTCGTTCCTTTTTCCCTCTCCCATGAAGAGCACGCTCAGGGCTTGTCACTCAGGCCAGAAAAGGGATGTCAGGAGTCCCAGAGGGAGGGGTCGGCTGGGACCCGATTGGAGGGAAGCGGGGAGGCGGGGGCGGGGGGGGGGGGGGGGGCTCCCTCCCTTTGCACCCCTGCCCCGCCCACCCCCTCACCCTTTGGCCCCCAAGCTCCTGGGAATCAGAACAGCCTCGCTGTGGTCGGTTTGTGCAACTCTGCTCAAGGCTAACCTGTGGCTTTGTCTTCATGTTGAAAGACTGAGCACAGGTTTGGTAATGTCTGCGCATACGCCGTGCGTGCGTACGTGCGGCTTTGCTAATTCTTCCCCAGCGGCGCGCATTGTGAGCGGGATGTTAGGTACACCAAGCGAGGGCGCGGGGGCCCCGGGGCGTCTGCACCTGAACCAGGTGGGAGTAAGAAGACAGCTGTGCCTGGAGAGCAGCCCAGCTGTCACCTGGCCACTGGCATCCGGGGATGAGGGGGGCAGCACCAGACCCTGCCCCCTTAAGGGCCTCTGATGAGCTATATAGGGTGCGCCTGCAGGGGCTTGAGCAGGTTTGGGCGGCCCGGCAGGAGATGGAAGATGCAAGAGATCATTGCTGGGCTAGAGCAGTTCACCTTCACCTTCGAGAAGGATGTAGAGATGCAAAAGGGCACTGGACTCCTGCCTTTCCAGGGCATGGACAGTGAGTGAGGACAGGGTGTCAGCCGTCCCCCTGGGGGACCTCGCGCCGTTCTCTGGGCTTCTCCGCTCAGCCCCTTCACTGCGGCCCGCCAGGGGGACCGAGTTGGGGACTGGGGCCTGCCACCCGTGATTCTCAGCTCAGCACCCCCCTTCTCAGGGGCTGAGGGCTCCCCTCTTACATACTCTCCAGGATTCCAGGAGAATGGAGCTGACTTCCAGGCAGCCCATTTTCCAGACGGGGAAAGCAGAGAGATACAGAAAGGGAATGGTGAGAAGCCAGGAAAGTCCACATTGGCCTCCTGAGTTGCCTTGGGCCCCTCCATCACCTGTGTTTCAGAGTTGGGGGCTTAGGTGTTGAGGTCTTGAGGCTGGTTCTGGAGGCCAGCATCCAAAGAGCCAGGCCCTAGCCCCCAGGCCCAAGCTTTGGGGAGGTTCGGGGTCGCGGGGGTGGGTGGGGGTGGGTAGGGACTTCCTGAGGAGGAAAAACCCCCTGGCAGGTGCAGCCTCTGGTGAAGCTACCTTCTCTCTTTCCTTCTTCCCCTTCTAGAGTCGGGCTCAGCTGTGTGCAACTTTTTCGCTAAAGGGCTCTGTGAGAAAGGTGGGTCAGCAGGGGAACCGGGGCCTGGGGGGCTGGGGCCGTCTACACATCTACGCCCTCTTGCAAAGAAATCCAAGTGCTCTGGTGGAAGGTCACACCCAAGCGAGTCATTGGCCGGGTGAGGGTAGGACTATTTACAAAGAACCCCTTCCCAGCAACCCTCACATTCTATCAGAGGGGTGGCCAAGCATGAGGCTGGTCCTGTTTAGGAACTTGGGAACTGGGGCATCCTTCCTGCTGATGGCAGTACCCCCGTAAGAAGGTAACAGAGTCACACAGGACATTTCTACTTCCTTCTAAGTTGTTAGTTACAAAGCCGGCTCTTAGGTCAGCACGTTAGGTCTCCGGGGTCAGGAAACACAACCTTTGAGGGGGGTTTCTGAGACTGGTTTTAACAGGCCCTTAACAAGCACTATGTGCCAGGGGCCGTGCTGGGTGGGGGTCCCGGGCTGGAGCCACGGCTCTGCTCTCTGGTAGGAGCCCCACCCTGAGCCTGGAGGAGAGGGGGGCTGTGAGGCTGCTGGGAGCTGTCCTGACCCCCTGGGGCTTCCCGGGGTTTGAGAAGCATGAGGGCAGGCCAGGCAGAGAGGAAACTTTGGGCGAAGGTGTGGCAGTGCTAAGACGACAGCCCGTCCTCCGTGTGGCCTCCACCAGGGGTCAGGTGATGGGATGGACGAGGGGCACGCTCCTCGGGAATCCCAGGCAAGCAGGGGGTGGGGGTGCTCCCAGCTGGCTGCTCTGCTGTTCCCAGGGAAGCTCTGTCCTCTCCGGCACAACCGAGGGGAGAAGATGGTGGTGTGTAAGCACTGGCTGCGGGGACTGTGTAAGAAGGGCGACCAGTGCAATTTCTTGCACCAGTACGATGTCACCAGGATGCCCGAGTGCTACTTCTACTCCAAGTTCGGTAACGCCCCTTCCTGGCTCCAGCCCTTACCTAGGGGGGTTGGCAGTGGGGACTGGGGAGACAGGAAGACGTGTGACAGGGAAGCCCAAAGGAGACTGTGTATGTCTCCGGTGGCCCACCGGGCCTCTCTGAGCCCCAGGCACCTGCTTTTCCAGCCCCCTAGGAACAGTGGAACTGTACTCTGGGATCCCTGTTTCACTGGCCCACAGGCTCGGGCACACGCTAGTAACCCCCACCCCCACCCCCACGGGAAGGGTGGGGTGAGGCTGGACTCAAAGGCTGAATTGTTTCCCTTTGCAGTCCTGGCTAATCACATACCCGGACTGACTGTCCGGAAATAAGCCTGGAATGGGCCGAGTCTCTGTCCCCGGGGTGGGTCCGGGCCAGCGTTTCCCAAACAGCAGGATTTGAAAGCCACTTTCACGATGCTTGCCAAACACAGAAAGCACCTGTGCCATTGACCTGTGTCACTGTCGATTCTTTCGACTGTCTTGTTTTGCAGAGTGTTATTATAGAAGAAAACTTTGCATTGCTTCCGTAAGTGGAAAACTAGCATCTCTTCTTGGCAATGCAGGGTCACTGTAAACATACAGTCATGAGGTTCAGAAGCACAGCCTCTAAAATTATCTTGTGTGGTCGGGTTGGGACCAGTGTCCTCCTTCTCTCTGGCTTTCAGACCTCCTTTTGTCGTGCACAGGGCTGCCCGGGGCAGGAGGCCACAACCACTTGCCACCTCATTTAAGATTGAATCGGCAAGTGTGCCTCAGATCTTGTAAAATATCTTCCCAGTGAAATTCTACAGCTCAGTGCTTTCCAGAGCTGGAAGGAGCCTTAAGGATTATCTAGTCCAGTGCTTTTCAAACTGTGTTCCAAAAGAGTGACCTGGAGGGACAGAGAGCTGCCACAGTCTTCAGGGATGTCTCTGACTGGGGCAGCTTTGGGGTAAGCTGCCCTTAGTGCCAGTTGCGGGGGGGGGGGGGGCAGTGGGGGAGGTCCCAGCTATTTGGGAAGAAGGCGAAGCATCCCCAAAGAGCTCCTCCCAGGCCAAAATTCTGTGTCCTGCCTGCTGGGAGTTGAGGTCCCGCGGCCTGCATGTGTTCTTGGAAGGGAAGCACAGTTTACCTGAAGCCCAGCTTCCCTTGGTCAGCACCTAAACCTCTTTCATTTAAAAATGCCACTTACCATTAAAAAAAAAAAAAATTATAACATTTATTTATTTTTGCTAGAAGGTGACAGAGCACCAGTGGGGGAGAGGCATAAGGGGGGGGGGGGCACAGAATCCGAAGCAGGCTCCAGGCTCTGAGCCGTCAACACAGAGCCTGATGCGGGGCTCGAACTCACGGAAACTGAGATCATGACCTGAGTGGAAGTCAGACGCTTAACCGACTGAGCCCCCTGGGGCGCCCCAAAGTAATTATCGTTCGTATTGGAAGTAAACTGTTTTATGTAGAACATTATGTTGGGAGGTGTTGGAGTGGGAAGGGGCAGCTGAGGGGGCCCAGGGTCTTGGGCCCTGCAGCTGGCTGGGCTCTTCTAACAGCTACCTGGGGGACTCCGAAAAGGCTGACTGGAGGGTGAGGCGCGGGTGCCACCTGCTGTCCGCCAGAGGAATGCAGCGAGGTGCATCCAGGCCAGGACAGAAAGGCAGCATTGCACGGGCAGATGACTTCCCGCCGCTGCCTCCTAGATCAAATGCTTGCCAGCCCTAGGGGAGGGATGTCACTTCCATTCCTCAAAAGGCGGGAGCCCAGAGGCTGCACTCTGCCCTGGGCTGCACACGGCAGTTCCCCTCTCTGAGCACTGCTGTCCTCGTTTGTGAGACGGGAAGGCCGGGAGGGAACGGTGATTTCAAACTGTTCTTAGGCATCAGCGGTGAAACCTGCTTTGCAGAAGGGCGACCTTTAAGTAGATCTCTGGAGAAGTTTGAAAACCAATGGGGCAAACACCATCAAGTCCTTTTGGCTCTGAGAAGCACCGAGTTGTAGACTTTTTTTTTTTTTTTTAACGTTTATTTATTATCGAGAGACAGACACAGAGCGTGAGCAGGGGAGGGGCAGAGAGGGGAGGAGACACAGAATCCAAAGCAGGCTCTAGGCTCCGAGCCGGCAGCACACAGCCTGACACGGGGCTCAAACCCACAGACTATGAGATCATGACCTGAGCCGAAGTCAGTCACCCAACCGACTGAGCCACCCGGGCGCACCCGTGAGTTGTAGGCTTTTAAGGAGGATGGGATTGGAAGCATCCACCAAGTCTCTACTCACATGAGGTGAAAGATGAACTGATTCCTCCCCACGCTCCTTCAGAGCCCTGGGCTCCTGCAAGAAATCTAAGAGTGTTCTTACAACAATTCTCCAGTGGTCTGTCCCACGAGGCTGGCTCCTTCTAGAGGACCCGAGTCTTGGACTATTACCCACAGCTTACAGCACAGGCATCGTGCAACCACAGGGGTCCCTGTGTAGCATCTAGCATCAGACCACCGCCAGCTTTGGAGCTGGTCTTGTTGGCCTGTCCGCCAGAAAGGACTGTACCCTGGTTCTAGAAGCACCGTAGGTCTCCGTCGCAGAGATGAAGCACAGAGGGCCTTGATTGAAAAGCATACACACTGTGTCCTCTTGGATCTTTAGGGGCTCGCTCTGGCTCTCCTCTCCTCGCCGCTTCTTCGTTCCTTCCTCTCTGGTGGCCTCCAGATGCCTTCCGTTCCAGTCCCTCCCTCTGGATATCTGGCCCTGCCTCTGCTCTTCCAGATGTGTTTATTCTTACCCAAGTCCTACTTAGCAAGTAGTATTGGGATCCATTCTTCTTAGATTGCAAGAAGGATTAGAAAATCCTTGCTGTCTTCTAAAAGCTGCTGCTGATGGAAGGAAGGCAAGTGGAGGCTAGGCAAGGCGGTCAGTCCACTTTGGGGAGGGTGGAAATGAGCGTTAAGATGAGCCCGTTTTTTTTTTTTTTTTTTTTTTAACGTTTATTTATTTTTGAGACAGAGAGAGACAGAGCATGAACAGGGGAGGGGCAGAGAGAGAGAGGGAGACACAGAATCTAAAACAGGCTCCAGACTCTGAGCTGTCAGCACAGGGCCCAATGCGGGGCTTGAACTCACAGACTGTGAGATCATGACCTGAGCTGAAGTCGGACGCTTAACCAACTGAGCCACCCAGGTGCCCCAAGATGAGCCCATTTTTAAAGAATGCTGGACTTTTCAGGTGATTGCAACAACAAGGAATGTCCCTTTCTCCACGTGAAGCCAGCTTTCAAGACCCGGGACTGTCCTTGGTATGACCAAGGTTTCTGCAAGGATGGTGAGGCCCCGATGGAAAGGGAGCACTAGGTGATCACGATGTGGGGGGTGTCCCCAGCAGGGGAAGGATGCATATTCCTGATAAGGCCCCGTGGGGGTGTGCCCCTGGGTTAAAATCCCAACGGAAGACCTTTCCATAGTTCTCCCCCAGGCTCGCCCTGATGGAAAAGAACCCTCTGTGTATGGTAACATTCAGCCTGGCATGGCTTCTCCCAGCAGGCTTACTTGGGTTCAGATCCCAGTGACTTCAGAATGTATCAGCTGCGTGACCTTGAACGAATTGCTGAACGCAGTTCCTCACTTATCGAAAGGGGAAACAGCTCCTTCATAGGGTTATTGAGCTGGCAGACATAGGACCTCACAGGAAGCCCTTGGCATCGGGTCTGGTCCAGGGGAGACCGACCACATGCATTCTCTTGTCTATTTCTTTTACCCACCTGGGGGGGGGTGCTGTCACCTAAGCGTGCTCCACCTGCCCCATTAAGAGGCAGGGTCCCCCCAATGGAGTCCCTGTGCTCTGAGTACTGTGCCCTTTACTTTCACTGGTGTTCAGGTGCACTGTTCTGAGTCCTCGGCAGTGTTCCTTTGGGGGCATTTTAGGGGAGGATTAGTAAGCTGTGGTGGGGTTAGCCTTTCCTCAGCTGTAGCTTCTGGAGCTAAGTAAAGGTGACAAATGACAGTCTACAACCACGTAAATCCTCCAAGATGCAGTGTGTCAGGGATGCCTCCGACCCCACTGCTCAGCACTGGCCAGCTGGCACCCACCCCAGCACATTCTGAGGTGGCCATTCCCCTCTCAGTCACGTGGCTAGGAAGCAGGTGCTTTGGGCAGGAAAGGACAAGGTTTATATACCCTGTTAAGTGGAGAGCTATGACTGCCATACCCTCCCGGTGAGATTTGTCATGTGTGTTTCTGGCTGTTCTCTGCCCAGCAGGTCCCCTGTGCAAACACCGCCATGTCCGTAAGATAATGTGCGCTAACTACTTCGTGGGCTTCTGCCCCGAGGGACCCAGGTGCCAATTTGCACAGTAAGTATGACACCTGGATTAGCAACTCTAGTATGGTGCCTGCTTTCTGGCTTCTGGATCTAGATCCTTCTATACCTTCACTGGTCCAAGGTGGAAAATGAAGTGTCTGGTGAGCATGCCCCCCCTCACCCCTGCAGTGATTTCCTTGCTAGCTCACCCTGCATTGCCTCCCCCCGCCCCCCCCCCCCCCCCCCAGGTGCTGTACCAAACTCTACCCCAGGTTGTTCATGTGTATTTGTGCGGGGCTGACAGGCATGTAGCTCTTCCCAAACTGTTCTAGAAATGAGCAGAAACACTTAAAACCCACCCCAACCCTCTGCAGTTCTCCGTCATCCCCCGGCTGGGGCATGGGCTCCTTCTCCAGGGGGCTCAGAAACCGGAAATCTGCAGTAGGCTGGTGAGGAGCACGCTAATGAGCAGGTGATGGAGGGCTGGAGCCAGGCTGTAACTGTCTCTCTCTCTCTCTCTCTCTCTCTCTCTCTCTCTCTCTCTGTACTTCCCTCAGTCCCAAGATGAATCTTTTATTCAACCCGAGTTTCACGAAGGTGAGTGTGCAGGCAGGGAGGGGGCAGGGGTGTTTCGTTCCCTTTACCGCACGCGCTCCCTGGAGAGCACTTACTCTGGCACCGCACTACCCAGCTGCCCTCACCCTCGCACGATCCGCTCCAAGTACCCGTCCCGGGAGAGGCACCCGCCACGGCCCAGACCCCCTCCCACCTCTGCAGCCTCTGCGGCAGGTAGCGGCCCTGCTCAGCTCATCGGCCCTCGAATTCTCCTTAGTGGGCGGCATGTGTGTGTAAGCAACCTGTGGGGTTCCAACTCACGACCCTGAGATCAAGAGTCGCATGTTCCTCCAACTTAGGACAGCCAGGCGCCCGACGTGTGTGGTTTTTTGATAAAGACCAAGGGGCCCAGCTCCGGGCTTGCATCGGGGCCATCCTGGTTGTGCCCGGTCCCTGCGGGAACACATACTCTTCCCACTGCTACCAAGCACTGACGAGCACCCGCATCAGGGGTCAGCAAACTACAGCCTGGGGGCCAGATCGGGCCACTGCCTATTTTTGTACAGCCCCGCACTTGCAGTGGGTTGTTTTTTTTTTTTTTTTTAAAGATCGTAGGGGAAAGAAACCAGAATATATTGTAACACGTGAAAATGAAAATGTCAGTGCTCGTAGTTTTATTGGAACCGGGCCACGCTCACGTACGCGTCATCTACAGCCGGTCTCGTGCTTAGGAGTGGCTGTGCCGGAGCCCAGACGGCCTGCAAGGCCGGAAATCTTTCCTCTCTGGTCTCCTACAGAAAGTCTTCGCTGACCCCTGGTCCGGAAGACTGAAAGTCGGAAGGCCAGTTAAGTCTGAAGGAGGTCAAAATAGGCGTGGGAACGGGGGGCGGGCGCTTAGCCCCTGTCAATCAGTGGCCCCACATCCGGTCCCTCAGCCAGAGGGAAGGCCGGCGCCGGCTCGGAAGGGCGCCCTCTGCCGCTTCCAGGGGGGAAGCCTCCTCAATGACTGTGGGCGATCCACAAGCCCAAGTCTAAGGCTCGTCGGGAGCCACGCGGTCGGCAATTAACGCCGCAGTAAAGCACCTTGAAACCTGCTTTGCATGTACACGCCTGGCCGGAGCCCCTGCCCTCAGTGCAAAGTCGCCACGTCTGCAGTGTTTTCTCCTGACTTTATCAGCAGCTTGTCAACTGGCCACGGGGTTCAGCCCCTCCTGCTCGTGCCTGGGAGCCTCGCAGGCCCCCTTCCCCGCCGGAGGGACCGCTTCTCCCCTCTCAGAGGCCCCAGCAGCACCTGGTCTCCTACCACCTGGGACTCAGGGCGCCGGAGCCCCGCCCGTGCTACAGGGTGAGTAGCTGCGGTGCGACTCCCTTCGGGTCAGGTAAGACCACCACACTGGGGTCTAGGGGTGTGAATGAGGGCAGTGAGCGGGCACTGGTAACCCCAATGTTACCCTAAGTCTCCACGACCTCATCTGACTTACCTCTCTGGCCAGACAAGACTTTCTTTAAAAGCTACTAAGTTAGACAGCTTTCATCACCTTCTTTGCTGCGTTACCAGTTCTGAGTTGATCTATAATGTCCTCAAGATTTAGGGGGCAGGATTTCCTAAGGGAATGTAGCACTTTGGTTTCCTTTTTTTCCCCCCTGGTTTATCAAGAAGAAAAACATCATACATACCTTCACGAGACAAACTCTACGCTGTTCTGTGCTCTTTTTATTTTAGAGATTTTATTTGTAAGTAATCTCTACACCCAATGTGAAGCTCCAACTCCCCACCCTGCGATCAGGAGTCCCACGTTCCACCAACTGAGCCAGCCAGGCGCCCTGACTGTCCTGTGCTTCTGGCCGCTCTACACTGGAAGAGCAACCTCCACCGGCAGAGGCCGGGGAACGGGGCCCTTGCCTTTCTCATACGTTTGATTTTGGGGGGCCTCTGAACATCCAGAGCCCTGTTCTCTGGGATAGTGATAATGGCTTGAATCTCAAGGTCTCTCAGGCCTGAAACGGAGCTTCATTTAAGATAAAATCCATCAAGGGTACCTGGGTGGCTCCGTCGGTTAAGCGTCCGACGCTTGGTTTCGGCTCGGGTGGGGATCTCCCGGCTTCATGGGTTCAAGCCCTGTCAGCCGTGCTGAGTGCGGAGCCTGCTTGGGAGTCTCTCTGCCCCTCCCCCACTTGTGCTGTCTCGGTTTGTCAAAATAAAGTTAAGAAAAAAAAAGCTAGTTAGGCAGCTAACTAGCTTTTATGGTTCCTTAGACAGGTTAAGATGTTTCTACTGAGATTTGAATCTATGAAAAGTTACACCCTTAATCTTTTTCTTTTAGTGTCGAAAACCGGGCCATTATGCCAGCAAATGTAGTAAGACTCCAACAGGTAGGAGTTATCAAAAAATAACCCCTGGTCTGTGGGGTAACTGAAGACCTTCTAGTGAAGACACCCAGGGGCCACGCTGTGGGGTCCTCTCTGTTCCCAGTGAACCCTACTGTCCGCCTCAACAGGGTAGGAGATGCAGGAGTAGCGTGCTGCATTCGGGCTTATTTCCTCTCATTCTGTCCGTGAAAGAGCTGCTAGAAACACAACAGGACTGGAGGCACGCAACCTGTGGCAGGACGAGTTAGCCATAAAACGGGGGAGCAGAATGTACCTAAACCCCGAACCCAAGCTAGTGGGAACAGCCGCCCCCGTCTGCGCGTTTCCTGCACCCGCTACAAGACCAGCCTGGGCTGCACGGGGCAGTTCCCGTGCACGTGGCCTCACCTGCTGCTGCAAACTGGTGATTAAACTCAATGGTTTCCTTTGGCATGACAGCTGCTTCCCTGTTACGGCTTACTTAAATTTAAGGCTAGACCCTGTGCACGCCTGATGTGAGGAATTATGGGGAGGGAGACGGTACACACCAGTCTTATCCTGGGGGGGTAGGGGCGTGACCTGGACCATTTAATGCCATTCTATTTACGCGGATGCGGGAGTCAAGGGGGTCTGACCCACTGGGAGAGGAGCGGGGAGGTTAAAGCAGAGACTTTTGGAGACATGGAGAAAACAGTAGAAGGTGTGAGTAGGACGCACCCCCCCACCCCCACCCCCACCCCCACCAGCCTGTGGCAGATGGAGACGGCCACCCGGCCGCCTGGAGCTAGAAGGTAAGGGGACAGGGTGATCGAAAAACGAGGCCCGCAGGTTCTGGGGGTCTGCACGGCAGCCCCGAGTGGGCTGCTGAGACAAATACCACACAGCCGTGTAGGCAAACTACTCAGCCTCGAGCCTCAGGCTCCTCAGTGTGACAAATAAGCGTAACGGCGCCAGCCTCCTAGGGTGGTCCTAAGGATGGGATGAGAGAATGCAGGTAAAGAACTCTGCACAGCACTTGGCTTTGACAGAGCAGGCCCCGGAGGGTAGCCACGTTTTAGCGGGGATCGTGGCGGGCTTGTTCTCGCTTGGTTCACATTTAGAATCTGAAGTAGCATGAGGCCACAGGGGGTTCAGAAGAGCCGTTAGAATTTAATTCCTACCACACGTGGGCCCTTGCTGGAATTTACCGACGCAGGGCCTCTAATCCCACCAAGGCTCTGCAAAGTAGGTATAACTGTCCGCGCTTTACAGTCCAGACCTCCAAAGAGGCTCCAGGAAGTCAGACAACTCGCCCCAGGCCACAGCCACCCATCTCAAAGGTGAGGGTCTGGAAGAGGCAAATAACCAGGTGAGAGGAAAATTTTAAAACTACTGTTATGAAGAGTGGTGGAGGAACACAGGGAGCAGGGGAATTAGGATAATCTGCAAATCGGGGTAAAGGACTAAGAACAGCGGCAGCGAGGTTTCCCGGAACAAGTAAAACACCCTGTTGCTAATACACAAATGATTATCTTTAATAACTAAATACTCTGGTATGTATTAGAAGAAAGTACTTTCCCCAGTAAACTCCGTATTTCAGATACAGTCACTCAGGCTTCCATCCCAGGAGCTAAGACCAGGGATAACCCACCCCACACAGACCACGTGGGCACAGCCATGGCCTTTGGGCCTGCCCGGAAGTATTTCCAACCTTCTGGAACGGGACCCTCCCCTGAAGTCTTCTCAAAGGTGGATACGGATCGCTCGTATGGATTCTCTGCACGCTGCTGAAGATTCGTTTGAGAATTCGTGCCACTGCCTTGGAAGCAGAACCTAACCAACACTGTTGCTCACCTGGGGGCGGGCTCATCTAGGGGGGCTCCTGCCCGTGCTGTGGGGGGGTACGAGGCATCATTTTGGGAGACGACATCAAGGAGGCCGTTTAACACGGAACATCAGGTTAGGAGCATCCCTGGCTTCTTTTTCTCGGCTTTGTGATGAGCAGCTACTCCTGACTCAACGCCTGCACGTAACAGGGCCTCACTCCTCTACGATCCCAGGTTTGAAAAGAATCTCTCCTCTTTCTGGGTGGAGCCCTGCATCTGCCAGGTCACAGACAGGATTAGGATTGGCTGCGCAAATGAACTGATCTTGCAGGGATATTTGCAGATTTGAGCACTAAATGTAGCCTCACGAGCCAAGTTTACATTGCTACTGTAAGTGGAAACTGCTCCTTTGATCAAGCACTTTGGACCGGAATCTAGGACAAGAATCAACGGCTCTCTGCTGACCTCAACAACTCAGACTGTTTGGAACATTATGAGGAAATCGTTAAAAGACCTGATGAAAGGTCTTCAAGCACCCTCTCACCCCACATGGCAGAAATGCGAGTGGCCAGAAACCAAGGAACTCCAGCATCTGGAGATACTAACGGCTTCTTCAAAGTCTCCCGGACCATTTAAGAATCCACGCTCAGTACTGGGGAGCCTGGGTGGCTGGTTAAGTATCCGACTTCGGCTCAGGTCATGATGTCACAGTTTGTGAGTTCGAGCGCCGCGGTGGGCTGTGCTCATGGCTCAGGGCCTGGAACTTGCTTCAGATTCTGTAGCTCCCTCTCTCTGCCCCTCCCCCACTCGCACTCTCTCTCAAAAATAAACATTGAAAAAAAAAAAAAAAGAGGAATCCATGCTCAGTATCAAATTCAGAGGCATCAGTTAAGCCCTTTTCTTCTTTCCTACACATGGGTCAGGATTCTTGGTGCTGGCCATGTCAAACTAAAAAATCTTTTTAGTGCAGGATCCCACCTTCATCTTCAACTTGGTAAAATGAAGCAGCTAGCTGTCCCTCTAGGACGGCTGGTTCATTTAGTTTGCTCTTCACATTAAGGAACTTATTTTCAGGGATGTAAAATACCTACTGTGACATAAATTAAGTAGAATGTTTTCACTGTTCTAGCAGTCTGATTCTGACAAATGACACTCTCTTATTTACAGTAGTGGTAATAGGTCTTGGGGCTCCAGCCCCTGGGGACCACCACTGCACCTGTGTTTGGACAGCAGGGGGTGGCACCAGGGCACTAAGGCTCTAGGTCAAGAAAGGCTTCTACTGACATGTTTCCTAACCCAAACTGTCTTAGAGCAGGGATCCCAAGTTGCCTTACACGTTCCAAACACTCCAAATGCAGGGGCTCGTGGCCTTACCTACTCCAAATGCGGGGGAGGGGGGCGGGAAGGGGGTCCCGCTCCCCCAGGGCAGGGTCAGCACACACTTCCAGCTTTGCAAACCACGTGGTCTCTGCTGTAACTACTCAGCTCTGCCACCAGAGCAGAAAAGCTGCCCCAGACCACGCTTAACAGAAGGAGCAGGGCTGTGCTCCAGGAAGACTTTATTTACAAAACAGGGAGTGGGCTGGATCAGGCCACCACGCAGCTGCTTGAGGGGTTTGGGGCAAGAGGGCATCACTGGCAGGCAGCATTCTCTTCTACCTTGACTCCCTGACAGTTCCCGACCTGGACTAAGGACAAAGGGGGAAGTGCAGGGAGCATCCCCCACCCAAGTGTCTCCCTTAAAGCACATTTGCAAAGAATGGCCACAAAGCCCTTTCGAAAGGAAAGATCCTGTTTTTGAAATTCCAATGAAGTCCTCAGTAATACAAATGCTCTTCTCAACCCTGAATTTTTTCCTTTTGGGGAATTCTAGTGTACCTTTTCCCCAACCAGGAGAAACTGATGCGGGATTAAATTACTCCCACTGGGGATAATTAGAAGGGGAGAGAGACAGGGGACTGGGAAGAGAAAAGGCAGATAAAGCAGAAGATAGAGCCAGAATTCAAGTTTTGAGAAGAGAGAAAGAAGAGACGTGCAAATAAATAAATGCTGGCCTCGGAACAGCACACTGCTTTTTCTGTAGTTTTGAAAGAGCTGGGATAAAAGAGACTCACCTCCTGTATTTGGCATGCGAACATCCCAAGCAAAGCTAAAATATACGTGTGTGTGTGTATAAAACAAGTAGATATAGACACGTCTATGATATATAATCAACCCCCATGTTGGAAAAGGGATTGGAGAAACAGCTCTCTGTACAATCTGGATTACGTTTCCTCTAAGCCTTTTCTATCTGTCAGTAACCAAGTGAGGAAGCCACCAAAGCAGAAGTCACAAACTTAGAAAGACACTGAATATTTTGATGGGGGAAGAGACCCGGAAAACCCAACAACCCTGACAAAGTAAAAGGAACGTCCGAGTGTTTCACTGAAGTTCTCAGGAAGGGATGGGGTGGGATTCTGAAGTTTCCAGAAAGAGATGATAAACAGAAACCATTTGCTGTTATACTCAAGATGTATAAAAAGTGCTTCAACAATTCTGTTTAGTGTGCGATTTCATTTTCATCAGCTTAGATATATTTAAGGATTTTCCACAGACTCACCTGCAACTCTGTATCCCCCTTACTTTGCTTTTATGTTTCTCACACCCGCCAAGGTGTCAAGGACCCCAAAAGGCCCGATGGGAGGCAGATTTCCTGCCACTTCAGATACTAACCTTTATCGGGACGTAGGTAGCCTGGTATCTCGTACAGAACAACTGTAAAATGCCAAAGCTTAGAGAATACTTTTAGGGAGAAAGATCTAAAAGTGAGATACTATTGACTGCAAATTAAGAAATAACTCTTTAAAAATTTCAGTGATGACCTCTGTCATCTTCCTGCCTCCCTGACCACCATCAGCCTTAAGGGGCCAACAGACCGAAGGCTTTCAGGAATTCTGTCACTCTGGAGAGCCAGCCGAAGACATGGCCACACAGACGCAGGGCTGTGCACAGTGAAGGGACGGGCTTCCTAATATCGTGGTTTCAGAATCCAGTAACTTTATTCTTTTCACGCCCTCTCCCTGACCCAAATACCAGTCTAAACCGCTCGATCCGCACCGCAGTGGTCTTCGCCGTGCTCCCCGAGTCTCAGAGCTTTCTTACGTGGTGTCCGGGTCACTACTCACGCCAGCGCTGCAGCTCTTTGGGTAAACAGAGAGAAGCCGTAAGAAGCCAGGAGGCCACTCCCGAGGACAGTTTCTGTCTCTTGCCTGTGCAGATCACTCCACACAGTTAGAAATAAAGTCTTAGGCGCCACCGGGAGCTTCTGCTCCGCTTTCTTCAGAGATCTGAAAAACCACCTCGGGTATCAACCAGCTGAGCCCTTTCAGACAGGTAAACCTTTCCGGGGAGGCCTTTTCCCTGGGAAAGCAGCTGAGGGCTGGGGGGTCTCCGCATGCGCAGGGCTGACCAGGAGGAACCTCCTCTTCCCTGTGAGTGTGTGACACCCCACCTACCAGCCCCCTACCAGCCCCCCACCAGCGGGCAGGCGTCCGGCTGCCGCTTGACCTGCTCTCCGGCCTCCTAGGCACCGACTGCGTGAAAACCTCCAATGAGAGTCAAGTGCTGGTATTTCAGAAGTCCTACCGACCATTTGTGAATGCTACTGGGGTTCACGGTCATCTTGTACTTTTACACCCCAAGTTTTCAGAAAGGGTCTGGGCTCTTTTTTAATTGTGGAAAACTGCTGGGCTCTTTGGATATCCTCCTATATAGAATGTCTTTAAAAAGTTTTTACTTATAAAAATGTATTTTTATAAAGCAGTACTCTAAAAAAAATGAGAGAAGTTAACCTGAACTGAAAAGAGAGGTGGAGTGCAGACGCTGTCCTCCTGGTGAAGGCCTGAGGCAGGCTGAAATCAACTAGAAAGAAGGATGCTTGTGTTCTCAATGCGGAAAGTAACGTTAACTAAGACTCCTGTGACCCGCACACACCAGACTGACCGCCGTATTGTTTCTCCTTCTCTCTTGGGGTATAAACTGTTTGGTTTCAATGCTGAAAGGCAGTTCTCAGGTGGGAATTAAGAAGGGCGCCGATCTGGCAGGCAAACAGCTTTAAGGACAAAGCACAAGACCAGCAGATCTCCAGGGAGAACCTAACACGGGAGCACAGGAGCAATCATGTAAAGTCTAGTCCAATCTTATAAAGGTCATTATAACTAAAACCCATAATAAAAAAACCCCAGAGCCTCAGGCAGTGGCTCAGTCACTGGGCCGTGTCAGATAACGCAAAACTGTAAAACAAAAACAAAAACAAAGTAACTCGGAGAATCCCCCGGAGGTCCCGGCAATGGGACGAGGCCTGTGATTTTAGGCTCAAAGTATCAAAAAGCTTACTCAGATGCCTGAAACTCCAGCTGCACCAGAGGACGAAGTACCCCGCGAAGAGCATGGTGACGCCCCCAGCTCCACTCCTCACGGTGGTGCTGCACCTGACCCAGCCTGTGTGGAGAGAAACACGTCTGGTTGCCATGGTGAACTGGAACTAGGGGGCCGCGACCTGCCGGATATTCAAGTTATCCCAGTCGGCCTGGGCCATGGGATTGAAGTCACAGAATCCTCGCCAACACCACACGGGTATTTTTTTTTTAAACAGACGAAAAGGCCCAAAGGTGGAAGACCTCAATTTTAACAAGTTGAGTTACTCTTGTTTTGGGAGTTTGGTCGGAATCTCGAGTGGGCAGGTTAACACACCTGGTGAACTTGAGGTGTTGAGCCCTCCTGGCTTTGGGACGATCCAGGCGAGCGGGGGAGAAATGGCGGGGGGGTGGCCAGGGGAGACATCACAAACAGGAAAGCTGGCCCGTAATGGCAGCCGCTCTCCTACTGGCTTTGACGTCAGACTCCACGGTGAAAACAGACCGACCAAGGGAAGGGGGCCTACACGTTTGTCTCTTTTTCTCTTTTCCTTAGCCTTGCTGTAACCATCAGGGCTAAAGTAAGAGAAACTTCTCCAAATGCTTGGAACCAGCAACAAAACCCAACAGTCAATGACTCCAGCTCACCTTTCTGGACAGCTCCCAAGAGCCTCATCAGAGACAAGCTGGAGGGCGTAAGTCTGGTCGGGGGTCCCAAACTCCTGAGAGCAGTCGAGCTTCTTTCCAACAAAGGAACTACGGTTCCAAACAGAAGTCACTGTGACAGTTCATCTAGATTCGGTCTCTTTCCCGATCCTCAGTGCCCGGGGTTCCCAGGGCCAGGCTGAGGGGAGGGTCTCTAAACAGCCGGATTACTGTGTACGGGGCTGCAGCGAACTAAGTGCTGAAAGTCAAGGCGGTTTATTCCCCGAAAGAGGTTCTGCAAAAGGCTGAGGGAGCCCCTGGGGATCAGGATCTAGCTACATTTTTGGTCTGATGAATATACCCTGCAGCCCTTCCATGTGCATGTGCTTAATGAAATGAACTGTCTACGTTTTCTACCACTTGCAATGTTTTAGCAGAAGGCAGGACTTTCTACCATGATACTAACTACTGCTACTCCTCACTATATCTACTAGGGTCAACACGTGTGCTGACAGCAACATGTTCTGTCATGTTAACAGCAAACAGTTCTGTTCAACATGTGAATAACTCACGTAAAACCAGAAAGGAGGGTTTATGCTCTCCATTTACATCTTTCCTGCACCTGTTTTTCTGTTTAAAGATAGGCAGGGAATCTCTACTATTGCTGGTTCTCTGCTCTCGGGTTGGCTCAGTGGGAGAAAGGGTAAACAAGGGAATATTTACAACAAGTTTAGCAGATGTGGTAAAAGTTGCTGCGGAGGTAAACATGCTAACCACATGATCATATTAAGTGAGACAAACCAGACTGGCTTTCAAGAAATTACCCAGAAAATTATTCCACAAGGTGAAGATTAGTCTCTTGAAAGAACAAAGCAGGACACAACCCATTCTTCTTGGAAAAAGTTTGAAAAGAGACGGGAAGAGGCAGTTCTGTGACAACTGCAATTGTAAAACCACTTCCCCTGCCGTGTCAGGAACGGGGCGGCCCCTCCACTCTGTCCCCTCTCCAGCCAGTAGCCCATTTCCTCCACTAAGGGTTCGGTCAAACTTGTGTGAATGACATCAGTTCGGGCCCTGGGCTGGGATACAAAAGCAGCCCGAGGTCCAGGAGAGGCCAGCTCAGAACCCACGGAGGTGGTGAAGAGTTTCTTTAGTGTCGTCCTTCCCGTTGTCCAGGGGCCCCGGGTTCTGATCTATACCCCTCTTGGCCTGGCTCCACTGCCATCTCTAGACACTGTCCTGGACCCACTGCCAGTGTAGACATCCTTATTATCCCAAACCCAGTGACAGCGGTTCCACTCTCTAACATAAATGCTGGAACCATCCCTGGTACCTCTAACATTTCCTATCACCCCTCTGACCTGGCTGGAATTCCAGACCTGGGACCTGGCTCCCCCCCCCCCCTCCCCCCCCCCCCCACCCCCCATACCCTCTCTC
>NC_064814.1:24061839-24076192 GCF_023721935.1 Panthera uncia | reverse complement strand
CCGCCCTGGGTCACACCCTCCCTCGACGCCCGCCCCCCCCCCCCCCCCCCCCCCCCGCCCCCTCCAGTCTCTGGCTGTTGTCACATGTCCCTCACATGGCCGCCTCTGGCTATTAGAAGATCTAATCCTGACGTGTCATATTCCTGCTCTGCTCTGATCCTAACTATTCTGAGCCCCTTCGTCACGTGTGTCCCATCTCAAACAGGTCACTCGGACACCCTATTGGCGGAAACACTGTTTAAAGATGAGAGAAGAGGCTTACGAAGTTGTTTCTGGATCTCCGAAAACCCATGACCCTATCAGGTTTCCCTATTTTACTTTCTGCTATCCCCACCGGCCAATTTCTAGGAACTGTTTTATTCAAACCTCCTCCTCCCTCCCCCACCATCTGTTTGCCAACACCCCCTACAGGGTCTGAGTGCCCCCCTCCCCGCTGCCAGTGGCCTTCCCAACACCTGCAGTACTCTTAACTTTGGAAACGTTTGGAAATCTGATTCTTAGATCTGACTTCAGAATCAGTCTTTAGGGATGAGGTCTAAGAATCTTTAATCCTATATGGGATCATCAGGTTGTCCTGATTTGGGCCTAGAGCTCTTCAACTCTCAGTCCCAGAAGCCAAGGCACAGACATCTGGCCAGGGCTCAGCCAAGCACCCCAGCGAAGTGCTCACAAGGCTTTCCTTTGAACAAAGGAAACCAATTCCAGTTTCTTTGCTGAGGACTGTCAGCCACTTGTCCTTGCTCAGTCTCCCGAGATTTGAATCTTGAACTTCTAAAGTCTATTTTCTCTAATGCTGGGAAAACTACTTTTTTGGGGTAGTAACTCCGTGAAAATCCTTCTCACTAAACCTCACAAGACGGCTCGGCATCTAATGCTGCCGAGCTCCATAAGTAAGCCTACTTCTCGTTCCTGACTTACAGAAACCCGACTCAGCCGCGTCCTCAGAGCCACCAGTCTGCCCAAGCTAGTGACAGTACTGTAGACCGGGACCAATACGAGGGAACAAAACAGCTCCTCACCACTCTTCTGGAGAAACTCTTGTTGACAAAAACCTTGTATTTTTTCCCCCATATTCAATCTCACAAGCAAGCCAGGTGGTCCGATTAGTCACTGTATGTAGCCCTTACCTTATTCTTATCACTATATTCTTGGGACCCACTAAAATGAGCATGTCAACGGATAACTTACATCAAAACTGACACCGACCACTAACTGCCCCGAATAGTAAGCCCAGTGCACAGTACGAAGACCAGGGTAGATAAGTCAGATGGATCCAGACTTGAATTCCGACCACCACTCACTGGATGAACATGGGCAAGTCACTTGAGATGTCTGGGGGTCATGGGGCGCCCGGGTGGCTCAGGCCATGATCTCATGGTCGTGAGCTGGAGCCCTGCATCAGCCATGCTCAGCGTGGAGCCTGCTTGAGTTTCTCTCTCTCCCTCTCCCTCTTTCTCAACGTAATAGATAAATAAATAAAAGATGTCCGGGGCTCAGGTTCTTCGCCCATAAAAGACGGTGGGACGGGGACGTCACTGACAGTCACCTGAGTTGTCATGAGGGTTGAATGAGGTAGTCATGTACCTAGCAGAGGCTGATCCAGTCACCATCTGACCAATGTCAGTCTCCTCCCCTTTCCCTCTAAAATGAGAAGTGGGCGCACCAGAGACTCTCCTCAGCACTGTAAGAGACAGCACGGGAACTAGAGAAGTCCTACTTGCCAGAGAGATTTGCTACGGGCTGTGTGCATGCCTACGTGATGCCAACCACAAGGAAGTAGAGACAGCTGACCGACCCCCATGTTTCTGGTTCTGGTGCACTTTCTGCAACACGGTTTGGTGGAAAGGGTGAAACTTGGTCTGAAGAGACTGTGTTCTCCTGGCAGCTCTACCGTTTACAGCAACCTGACCTTGGACAAGTCACATGTTCTCTCTGTGTCTGTTTTATCACCTGCAAAGCAGAGATACAGATCACTGCCCACCTCTCAGAGTGGCGGGGCCATAGTAAGAAAATGGATGGAAGAGGCACTCTGAGATCAACAAACTCAGACGTTAATATCATTTCTGTATTAACATGGAAAAGGGGCTTGCGAGCACAGCTTTGGCCTCGAGACAAGACTACAACTTTGTAGAGAGCGCCTGATGTTAGGAGTGTTTGTACAGCGGGTGGAAGAAAATTGTAGCTTTAGCTAGCACTACGCTTCACTTGATATACTTCCGCTTTGAAACCTTTAGAAAGGAATAATGACCATACAAAAGAAAATGCTTTTTCACACCGGACAACCTGGGGTTTGGTGAATACGTAATAATTTACAAAATATACCAGAGAGGGAAAACACGTGTCTAGGAAGAGGTTACAGGATTTTCAGGTGCAAAGGTATTCTGACTTGCTACAGGTCTCCTGTCCAACCTAAAAGCACCAATGAATACTACATACACACACACATACACACACACACACACACACACACACACACACACACACACCCCCGAGATGTTTGCTACGTTAAACTAACTGTGCTGCCATGGGCGCCTGGGTGGCTCAGTCAGTTGACCATCTGACTCTTGGTTTCGGCTCGGGTCATGATATGGTTTTTGAGTTCGAGCCTCACATCAGGCTTCGAATGGGTGGTGCGGAGCCTGCTTGGGATTCTCTCTCTGCCCCTCCCCCTCTCACTCTCTCTCTCTCAAAAACAAATCAACTTAAAAAAATTAAAATAAAAAAATGAACTATGCTTCTAGAAAACCTTGAAAGAAAAAAATCTAAAGCTCTCCAATGAGGAAAATGAAGAAACGTTACATATTGTAATTAGAGAGGCAGTTCGATAACTAAAAGTAAGGTTCTGCAGGAAGAACTGAGGATCCCTGAAATGCCAGAATTTCCTGGCTCTGTGGGGCCACTTAACCCATTCCGGGCACGGGCAAGGAGCCTCTGGACAGCTTCTGAGGAGACCCCCTCACAGTCCTCTCTCCTTCCCTAACCTCTCACCCAGTCTCTCAAGACAGTTTGAATTCCTGCCCCATATCCACTGGCCATGCCCCCGCCCAGTGGGGAAACTCGAGTCATCAATGCCACCAGCCAGCCTGGCCTAGTCCAACCGTCAACTCTGGGTGCAGGGGAAGGGAGAGTGGTAAAGCACTCTGGAGCAAGAATGAGTGTTTTCAGAACCACGATTGAGTCTGGCATACTGGAACGCCTGGGTACAAGTCAGCTGAGAGAAAGCAGGAGTGTTCTGAACCTGATTAAGGCAAAAGGCACAGAGCTGTTCGGAGGGGCTGGAGGGTCCTTGAAAACGAGCACGCTTACCTTGTGAGAGTCTCTCCCCCTGGGGACTGATGAGCTGAGGCTTCTGGGCCACTGCATTCCAATACTGGGGCTTCCCTGGCAACACCCCCAGTCCAAGATAACCAGGATAGAGCTCTGGAAACCACTCCAGGCCCAGGGAGCTTGAGAGGCCCTTCCTGCCAGCAACGCCCACCTGACTGAAGGGGCTGTCAGAGGCGTGGAGCAGGACTGAATGTGAAGGCTGCTGGCACCCAGGTTGTGACGCCTGGGGCCCACAGCCGGGTCCGTGCGGCAGAGGAGCTCGCTCACTACGCTCTGTGAACACCTTCACATCAGGGACTCGGTGAGGACTGCAGGCAGCTGCTTTCTCTTCTTGAAAAAATCGGACAGCCAGAGAGGCCAGATTTTGATTATACGACTGTGATACAGAAAGTAGCTCACCGCAAGTCGTCTCCCTTGGAGTGAACGAATTTAAATCGGGACCTTCGTCTCGACATTTCTTCTCTGTGGCCGAATCACCACCACTGAAGTTCTTTGCCCGTTCCTGCGTGTCTGTCACAGATACACTTTTCTCTGCACTTCCTGTGCTCCCACGTGCCTCCACTCCAAGGTCAAGTCCTTCTCCTTGGTTCTCCCTGACGTGGATTTCACCTAATGGGCTAACTTTAAAATTTAAAAATTGTGATTCCATTCTCTTTTCTTGAATCTCAGGGTCTCTAACATCACTAGAGACTTCTGAGAGGTGGTCCCTGGCCTTCGACTCTGTCTCATTGCTTGACAAGGACGTTCTTACTCTTTCAATCCCATGATGGAGATTCATGGGAGAACTACGATAATCACCATTAGCTGTACCTACTAACTTTACTAGAAGCTTCTGTCTTGGGGGATCAATTTTGTCCAATCTTAAATCAGGAGAAGTGGTCTGTACATCACTGGGTAAGGCTGAAGGTTTTCTATCTTGATTTGATGAAGAAGGTTCTACTGGGCCAAGAGGTAAAGATGCTTTGGTTTCTGAAAGCTTACTTCTACTCTCCCCTGATGGAGGCAAATCTTTGGGAAGTTCTTTGTTAGGAGTGGTATTTTGTGATGCATAAAACTGAGCCTTGGTTTCTCCCTGGAAAGCAACCTTTGGTTCAGTATCTTTTAGCATTTTGAGGGAGCACTGAACTCGATTCTTGAGGTATTCATCTGCCTTTGTGTTACTTGCTCTTTCTAAACCAACGGCCGGTAGTGGAAAAGACTTCACTGTCCGTTCTGGTTTGTCCTTTACCAACTTGGTATTTCTTTTTTCACTCCTGGTCTCTAACTCTCTCTCTGTAGTGTTATTTAAATCTGTGATTGGTCTTTTCCTGCTTGTAGCATGTGGGCGTGTAGCCAGCTTGGACTGACAAGCTTTGTGATCAGTGGGTACAGTCGGCCTTATCATCTTACAGTGTGGCAAGTGGGATTTTAATCGTTTAAATGGCTTCTTACAGTAAGGACACACTTCCATCCTGGCAGAGTATCACTCTCTTATTCCTGAAAAAGATAAACGGGAGATTATGAGGGGCACATAGTTTGTAAAGTAAATACTAATATTTCATTTACATGTGTACCTTTCATTTGGAAGAACCCAGGTCAAAGGAAATTGTTAAAAAAAAAATGTTTTCGGGGAGCCTGGGTGGCTCAGTCGGTTAAGCGGCCGACTTCGGCTCAGGTCATGATCTCGTGGTCCGTGAGTTCGAGCCCTGCGTCGGGCTCTGTGCTGACAGCTCAGAGCCTGGAGCCTGTTTCAGATTCTGTGTCTCCCTCTCTCTGACCCTCCCCCGTTCATGCTCTGTCTCTCTCTGTCTCAAAAATAAATAAACGTTTAAAAAAAAATGTTTTCATTTTCTTACAGAAATAGGAAACAGAAGACATAGTTGGTTTTAAGATAAATACTCCTGGCTCCATTTATGCTTGGCATTATACATTTCTTAAAGTCTTCTAGCAACCAATCACCAGTAAAAGACAATCAAAGAGGTTTTACATCCCTAACTAGTAGCTGAGAAAAGCTAAAAGACTTAAACCTAATAAATAACGGTTACTGGAAGAAAAAGTTGTCCAAACTAGCAGTCAGATTAAAATGTTTGCTATTTAAAGTTACAGCAAGTCAACTGGGTATTACATGAGTATAAAAAAATTGTTTGAAGCCCTTAAATATACCACTTAAGGAAAGAATGGTGAATTCAGGCCAAGATCTGAAGGCTGTTGACCAGTCATGTTTTCCAAGTGGTATATGGAAGATCCACAGAGGTGCAAGAAGAAAATATTAGAACTTCCAGGCTTTCAGCATGAGAAATGAAGCTGTACTAACACTTCCCGTATTAATAAAACACATGTACACCCATACACACATATATAAAAGTATGTGGGCGTGCCTGGTTCGCTCAGTCGGTTGAGCATCCTACTCTTGATTTCAGCTCAGGTCACGATCCCACGTTTGTGGGACTGAGCCCCATGCTGGGCTTCATGGTGAGCGTGGAGCCTGCTTAAGATTCTCTCTCTCACTCTCTCTGTCCCTCTCCTGCTCACACTCATGTGCACGCACTCTCTCAAAAAAAAGTGTGTGCGATGCACTAATATATAGGTGGAGGAAACATGGTCCCCAGTTTTTCATTCACGGTTTGTAGCGTATGGACTGCCAGCAAATTCATTTAGTTTGAAACCTTTGTGATATTCATACCAGGTAAGAACATGAAAAAAAAGTAATACCATGTATCACTTGTACCTCTTTGAGCACCGTGCTGGGCATATGGTATTTGTTGAATGAATTTTTTCTCTAAACGTCAACATGCAAACGCTATCATAAATCACTGTGACTGAATACCTTCTAACTACTACTTAAGTCAAAGAGTGACACTGAAACCATTTACAAGATAAACAGACATAATCCTGGCCATTTAGGATCCTATGTAAACTCAGGCAAAACAAAACTGTTTCTGATTACAGTAATCATTCTGACTTTGGAGGTACCCCTCTGACAATATAATCAAACTTTTGAGCCGATGACTTATAAAAATAGCCACAATTGGAGCCAGTCCACGGGCCTTAGGCTAATAACTTCAGAAGAGGCTTGGGACCTCTTAGACGTGTCTGCCCCTACAGTACTCCGCCACACTCAGTCCTACTGGGAAGATCCTGCACCCTCTCGTGGTAACGTCTTACCGTGGGTGCCTAAATACTTTCTTACAGGCGGTTCCCCAGAAGGATGCTAATTTTGTGGTTGTTTCTTTTGGATCTCCATGCCTCACGATCGCAGCTCCTGGGTCTGGCGAAAGAAACTCGATTTTAATTATCAGCCAGCGCAAGACACAATCGGAAAAGTAACCCCACAGCACACTCAGTGAATGAATGTGGTGCGGCACTGAACCGAGTACAGCCAACTCGCAGCGCAGGTCTCTCTCCGTGTTCCGGAAACCAGACAGTTAAAGTCGCGCACGCTGGTCGGGCGCAGGGCCGGTCGGACTTGTGACAACCGCCCCCCCGCCACCCCACTCCACCCCTGAGCCGCGGTACCTGGCCCGCCCTCCTCCCAGCTCCCGCACTCTTTCCGGAAGCCGAGCCGCCGCTTCCCGCGGAGTGGGCGGGGGCCGTGGGGAAGCTAGCGGCTTCGGGCCGGCCTCCACTGCAGCCTCAGCCGGAGCCGCAGGGACGCGGAGGAGGTTCATCCTGAGGCCCCGGAAGCCCGCCCACGGCTGGCCCGCCACCCGATCGACTCCCCTCTCTCCTCGGGAAGCCCCCTCCCCTGACCCCCAGACACAGGGCGTGGGCACTAGGACAAAGCCCGACCCGCCGCAATTAGCCCAGAGCAGCGTCCTTACCTAACCAGGTGTGAAAGTCCCGGAAGCCCCCGCGACAAGCCCCCCAGCGCAGCCCTCCAGCAGCTTCCCAACTCCCTGTCGGGGACCCGCCGCAGGCCGTCTGCGCCACTGCCTGATGCTTCTCAGCTATGTTTCTACAAAACTGTTAGCTCATAGGTGCTTAACTTAAGTACCTGTATCGTATTATTATGAAATAATTTAAATTAATTTAAACCTGGCTTGACTTATATGCCGTCACTTTTCGGCTGCGAACAGGCGAAAGCTCGGGCCGCCTTCTCATGAGGTCCTCTCTCCCAGAAGCTCCTAGGCGCTCCTCCCCACTCGGAGCCCGCCTCTTCCCGTGGGCGGGGTTACCGGTCGGCGCGGCCGCCGTCGCGCCACTGCGCAGTCTCGAGAGGGCGGTACCACGGCGGCTGCGACATGGGGGGGCGCGGAGCAGACGCCGGAAGTAGCGGTGGTACGGGTCCCACCGAGGGGTACTCACCGCCGGCAGCGTCCACCCGCGCCGCGGCGAGAGCCAAGGCCCGAGGGGGTGGGCGTGGCGGCCGCCCGAACACAACACCCTCTGTTCCCTCAGCTCGCGGAGCGGCGCCGCGTCGCTCCCCTCCACCGGCTGCCATGAGCGAGCGCCTCCGCCCCAGGTGAGACCGCAGGGACCTCCTTCCTTCCCAGCCCCTCGCTGGGGGCTGGGGCCGAGGGAGCACGCGAAGCGGGGGTCCGAGCAAGCGTGGGCCCTGTGGGTCTCCATCTGGGCGCCCTACGGCCCCGGGGAGGGGAGAGAAGGATGCGCGAGTGGTCGGGTACCTGGTCTCTGAGGTGCTGGAGGAGTGACTCGCCAGGGTCCATGTGTCCCCCCAACCCCGTCTTTTTCCCTCTTGTATTTCCCTACTTGGAATGCAGTCTGAACGGTCCCGGAAGAGAGACAGTGGCCCTGAAGCTTCCCTGTCCTAAATTTAGGAGGGTGGGGGGATGGGAGGAATGTCTGATCTTTGAGAGGGAGCCCCTAGGACGTCTTTGAGGGACCGAGGCTGGGAGCTGCCGTCTCCCCAAGGTCAGAAAGGATGGGGTTTAGCTCTGCAGTGGGGAAGGGTTGGGATAGATACTAGAATTTGTGCCCCGGACGGTTGTGAACATAGGAGGGCAGATGACCAAAGTGGCTTATAGCATAAACAGGCAGGATTCTAAACTGTTTGGACGCGGAGCCGTTTGACTCCGAAGGCGGGAGGTAGGATTATATGGCGATGCTCTACTTTCCACTGAACCTTGACCTCAGGACCTGGGTTTTGACCTAGGGGTGCTATGCTTGCTTGACGTGTACAGAATAGAGTCCCGATCAAACTGCAATTTCTTTGTCTTTCTTTCCTCCTTCTTACGACCTGTAAGACAGTTGGGGAGGAGAAAGTTGGGATTGGGAACCCCAGATGAAGCGGAGCAGTTTTCCTTCAGATCAGAAAAACCCCTTTGTGGAAAACCTAGAGATCACCAAGTCCTACACTTTCATTTTTCTGATAAGGAAACCTTCAGGGAGCTCAGCAGGTTTACCCCAGTCTTTTCAGGTTCGCTGCTCTTTTCATTACTTCACAGTACTTTCAGTGAAGCTCGGCTGAGGCCAATAGGATTGCCTCGGTAGGTTATGCTGGATGTTTTCTCGTTCTGTGTTTTCATTGGCTCTGATCGTACTGGGCAGTCTTTCCACGAGGATCCTGCTCTGGGGGATGGTCAGTTCAGGGATTAAGATTCTGGAAAGCATCTTGAGGTTGTTTGGTCTAATAGTGAGAATCTAGGGTCGCCCATACTTCTGCACTGGGTTATTGATTTGGGTACACAGTGAGTGGGGCACAAAGCCTGCTTGTATAGAGAACAAGAATGGTCTAAATTTGAAACTAGGGGCCCGATGACCAACTTGCTGTTGGAATTAGAAACATAGGCTCCTGTGATGTCTCATATCTGGAAAAGCCTCAGCATTTCCTGCAGAAAGATTCCCTTTATCCATTGTCGTATGCAGATTTAAATGTGCTTATACTGGTAGCCGATTTCTTTTACCTAGTACACAAATAATCTCAGCCTGTTTATACTGCTGGCTTCGTTGCCATAAAGGAAACCATTTGATTTGGACAGGGGTTTCTTACCTCCTTGTCACCCCATGTTTCATGTACCAATTCCGCCAGCTCCCGCTATCATAATATCTCCCAAGTCCAGTTTCTGGATGAAGCGTTGGTCTGAGATGGTGGTTTTTCAGACTGTTATAAAATACACTGGGATAGCCATTGAGGGTGGGTGTAGGTCAAGAAAACCCCCACTTTAACCAAAACAGGTCCTTTGTCTCGTATATATTGAGGTATTTTTGCCAACAGAAAGAAAGGGTTCTGTTACTTAAAAAAAAAAAAAAAAAAGTTTGAAAAACACTAGTTTCCATACTCAAGATTCCTCCTCCTCCTCCTGCTGCTGCTTCTTTTTAAAGTTTGTTTGTTTATTTTGAGAGAGGGGGAAAGCTAGAGAATCTCAAGCAGGCTCTGGACTAGCAGAGCAGAGCCTGAAGTGATGCAGAACTCAGACTCCCCAACTGTGAGATCATGACCTGAGCCGAAATCAAGCCTCAGGCACTTAACCGACTGAGCCACCCAGGCGCCCCTCTTGAGATTTCTTCTCTGCTCAGTCTCTAGGAGATGGCAGGAAGATTGGAAAGAAATGAGATGATGGACAGTGGTACAGTCGGCCGTCCTTAGAAGTAACAGATGCTAACCAACAATCTGTAGCTAGATGCCTGGGGAGAATATAATCAATTATATGGTAGCTGCTAAAATTATAACCTGGTCTGTGGCATTAATGTAGAAAGCTATAATCTGACTGTGTGGCTAGGGCTGAACATGAAGCTATAATCTTGGCAATTATTAACGATTTTGTTGAAAGAAGACTGTTCCAAGGACGGAATCTGCATGGAGCCTAGAAAAAGGAGAATGAAAAACAGCAGGGCTCATTCTTAATCGAGTATCATCCAGAGGAGAGGGCCCCCGGCACGAGATCGTTCCGTTCTGGTACCTTGAGAAAGCAGCTGATCATGAGGCAGGGATATTTTCATGCGACTTTCCCAGAGTTTAGTTGAAATCCGCAAAACTAGCCCATCCTCTTTGTTCCTACGCTCTTTTTGCTTTGCAACCTCCTTGACGTTCGTTTTCTTGTCCCTGGAAAGATACGGTCTGGATTATAAGTGAGGAAATGAGAAAGTTTGGGTCGGACTCAGAAGTGCTTAGAGTGGCCCAGTCAGCTGCTGGCACATTAATAAGAGTTTGGGGACCAGCATACTGTCATTTGGTGAGTTTCCCAGCGGTGTCAACTGGCCTTCCATCAGACCTTGCCCTGTAACTGTAGCTCTTTTCCAGAACAAATTCTCTGGTCATAGCAGGACGAAGATAGTAATTTCTTGGTTCAAATCTATGGTAATAGCACATCCATTTAAATTAGTTTTAAGCCTGCTTTTCACCTCGTTTTTAACCTGCGAATACTTCAAAGTAACATGCAGATAAGATCTAATGTCCTGAGAGAAAGTTAGGGAGCAGGAATGATGGTCTTAGAAGCAGTTGAGTCTGGGAATGAGGTAAATGGTGCAGCCCTTTGCTGGTTGGTTAATGCTTTATCAGCACCACACACTCACAGTTTATCATTCCACGCCTAGATCTGTATTTATTCATAAAGTTAGATGTATTCAGAGTACAGGAATTTTGCAGAATACGGGAACTTGAGCTCGGGGTGGTACCTTAAATTTTCTCCAGTATCAAGACTTCAGCTCAAAACCTTAGGATTACGGACGGGCCTGCCATGGTTTGCCGCACTGCCCGCGTAGAAAATATATGGCCGTACGAGATGCCACGTGCTCAAGTTCAGTACTTGCGCAAAAGCTGTTTTTCCTCCAGCTATGGGAATGTGAATCTTTAAGAATTTTCATGATAATACATTGTGCTGTTTCGTATCAATGGCCTCTTGCCAACACTGTCCATTGGCATTTTCTGCGGTGATGGGAATGTCCTCTGTCTGTGCTGTCCAGTACAGTGACCACTAGCTACCTGTGGCCTTTGAACACTGAGAATATAGCTAGTGTGACTAAGGAACTGGATAGTAAATTAAATTTAATTTAACTCTATGTTATAATAACGTATAATCATAATATAACGATAGCTAGTGGCTCCTGTCCTGGACAGCACAATTCCAGGCAATTCGACTTAAAATAATACCTCCTTTAATTTATCTCTAACTTCTGCCTTCTAAACTGGGATTTAGAAGTCCTTCTAGAAGCACTTAATTCTTGCATAGAATACATACAAACTTTGTTGCACATCTGAGAACACTGGGGTAAAGGTGTGATTTTTTTCTTTAAACCTGAGAATTCTGAGCAGCCTGGGTTCCAGACTCAAAGTAACAATCTGGTGAAGTAACGTGTCATAATACTAGGGATGCTGTAGAGAGAATAATGGAGTTAATGTGTCCAAGAGCAGCCTTTCTAATGAATGTCGGGAAAAATGATCTAATACTTTAGAGGGCATTGAGCTTTTGTTTCATGTGATGATTGGGGGGAAGTCAGGGATGAGAGAAAACTGCACATCAAAGGCTATATGAACCTTTAATGATCCTCCTGCGTAGCACCCCAGTTTTATTAGGATTTTAGGGGTATGTGGGCAACGACAGCCGCTCCTGTCTTCCATGTTGTCCTATGGGAGGAGTAGGATTAGGTAACTTGAAACTGTGATTTCAGGAAACGTCGAAGGACCATAACCTTGATTAGGTGGAATTTGGAAGCTTAGTCATTAGCATCACCCTACTTTTATTTATTCCCAGTAGGCATTTAAAGTTGCCAAGCTTCTTTTTAGAAATCAGTTGTACTAATTTAAGCTCACCCCTGCTGCTGCTATTTTGTATTTTTACTCTTTGTGCCCAACGGTAGTGTACTTTCAACTTTTTACTTATTGGGGTAGCATGCGAATTCTGTTTTCTCAGGTGAGAGGGCAGATTTGTTGTGATTTACGATTTTAAGTGTCCAAAAGATCAACTGTTGGATTTTTTTTTTTTTTCTCATAACTTGATTTCAGGAAAAGGAGAAGGAATGGCAATGAAGAAGACCACCATCTTCCCCCCCAGACCAAAAGGAGTAGTAGAAACCCTGTCTTTCATGAGTCCTGGGACACAGAGGTAGGAAGTGTGGTCAGAGTGTCTGCCGTTTCCATTGCTTGAACAAAGTCTAAATAACCCAGTTTCTTTGTGTGATTAAAATTATTCTTTGAATAAATAAAAGTCATTTTATTTGAGTGTAGTGGTTTCAACTTTTTTTTTTTTTTTTTTTTTTTTTTTGAGTCACGGCCCCTTTGAGGAAACCGTGCACCCTTTCTCCATTGAAGAGTGTATATGCACATACTAATATGTACACAGAGCACAAAATTTGTTACGAGTGTCATAGACCTTTGAAAATTCATCTTTGAGCTGTCTGGTTGATATTTGAGAAACCAACTATTTTCTAAGTTTCTAAGCCATTAATCATCCTTAAGGCAAGTATCTTGCTTTCATTCACATGAAATTCATGTTTAATTTTATTCATGAGAAACTATGTAAGCATTCAGAATATGCCGTGTGTGTGTATGCAAAATACTATTTTTAAGTGTTACTACTTTTCTTTAAAGTTTATTTATTTATTTTGAGAGAGAGAAAGAGAGCGGGGAGGGGCAGAGAGAGAGGGGGAGAGAATCCCAAGCAGACTCCGCACTGTCAGCACAGAGCCCGATGCAGGGCTCACACTCACAAACTGTGAGATCATGATCTGAGCCAAAATCAAGAGTCGGATGCTTAACCGACTGTGGACACTGTGCCACCCAGGCGCCCCTGAGTGTTATTCCTTTTTTATCGTGTTCTAAAAGGACTCCTGTGGGAGGCAGGGTGGTGGGGAGAGAGAGGCGTGAGGGGGAAAGAGCTCCCGAAGTTTTGGTTTCCCAACAAGAGAGCTCCATTCTGCATACCACAGGGAGCATTTTGGTGCAGTTGAAAGGCTGCTCTGCAGAGGGAAAGGAGGGCAGCTAGCATTTAAGTGACGCCTCTGTTAACTTACACACTGGAAAATTGTGACCCTTGAGTTGTCACCCTGACGAGAAGCTCCTCCCCAGCACAGATCCCTAAGCCTTAGCCTTATAACTTAAAGCAGAGCTCTGCGTATCACAGTTTTTGTACCACCGAAATAATTTGTACTTTAAACAGTCCTTGATAATAGGATTTGACCTACATCCGGTCCTTACCAGAAATCCAAAGGAGCTCTCCCAAGGGGGGAAAGCCAGTTAACTCTCACATAGGTCCTACACGACTAGGAGCAGTTAGTTCATGAACAAGTGTGGGTGGGATCTTTGTGTATGGGGATGTGAGTTTCTGTGACTTCTCTCCCCCTTTTAAAAATCCTCTGCTATGCTTTCTTTCCTTTTTCTTATGTTTTTAAAAATGATTCGCAGAAAAGTAATTGAGCTTTTGTGTAAGGCGATACCTGGAGGGGGCAAGTGAAGCAGAGCTTAGAGAGGCTCCCACGAGCATCCAGTGATGAAACTGTGACAGTTGACTTTCCATCATTCTTTTGGATTAGGAGTCTGTTAAAAGAGCACGCAGTGAGTGCTTTCACTGTATCTATCCACTTCAGTGTTTCTTTCCTTGCGTCTGTGTGCACATCCTGCTGAGTGAGGTTTGTTAGCTCAAAGGTACAGTCGGTCTGACTGTATTGATCATTTGCCCTGTATTTACAGTCGTGATGCCTGAGAATAGGAATATAAGTTGTCATTAAAAACAAAAGGAAACGCTCTGATCTCCTATTTTCACTAAGACTCTTAGTATTTTTGTATTGCTTTGTTTTAATTGCTGTTCGTAGAAAATGATCTTTCTTCCCTTTCGAAAACCTGGGCATTGGTATCACGGAGGCAAACAATGTATTGTTACTCAACCTCTTGGTTCATGTGTCTTGTTCTTACTTGTTCAAAGACATGGAGTGGATAAACTACTCTGTAATCATTGGTCTGAAAGATGGACCAGCTTGCCTTTGTTATAATTAACAGTCAGTACAGGTACTTTTTATTTTTCACGGTAATCTAAGCTCCCTGGTAGACCTCGCATGGAGGGTTCTGACCATTCCTTCCAGCCCTGCCGACCCAGCAGTTACCGGCTCTCTGCGTGGGTGGCCGCTTGTGCTCTGCTTCTCGGGGGGGGGGGGG
>NC_064814.1:23963107-24061739 GCF_023721935.1 Panthera uncia | reverse complement strand
TTTTGAATTGTTGAGGAAGAAGTAGATATTGAATAAATGTTATTCAGGGCGGGCCTGTTTTTAAAATTATACGAAGGGGAAAGGGGTGGGGGGGGGCACCTTTAAAATGGAAAGTTAAGCCGTAAATAATTGATTGGATCATCACCACTGGAATAGATTGTTATGTTTATAGCACAAGAATATCAAGTTTAGGGGCACTTGGCTGCTTTTTGACAATCGTGTATAAAAAGGAAAATAAAAAAATGATTCATTAGTGGATTATTTTTGTTATTTCATATAGTCACGTATTAATGAAAATGTTATCTTTTAATTCTAAGGTTGGGCCAGTGAGGTAAGTTTTCTTAAGACTAACTCAGTGAAGAGAAACCGTTTCTTGTGTTTTTCCTGAAATACTTAAGTAATTTTAGAGTTCTTTTTCTTGTGACTTGAAGAGCTTTTATATGGAAGGAGTTTACTTTTTTTTTAATGTTTGTTTGTTTTGTGAAAGAGCACGAGAGCATGAGTGGGGGAGGGGGAGAGAGAGAGAGAGAGAGAGAGAGCGTGCGTGCATGAGAGAAAGAACCCAAAGCAGGCTCTACACTGTCAGCTCAGAGCCCGACGCGAGGCCTGAACTCACGAACCATGAGATCATGACCTGAGCCAAACTCAAGAGTAGGATGCTCATTTAAAAAAAAAAAAAAGAAGGAAGGGAGGAAGGGTGAGGGGAAAAGAAAAGAAAAAAACGGGCGCCTGGGTGGCTCAGTTGGTTAAGCATCTGACTTGGGCTCAGGTCATGATTTTGCGGTTTGTGGGTTCGAGCCCCATGTCGGGCTCTGTTGTCAGCACGGAGCCTGGAGCCTGCTTTGGATCCTTTGTCCCCCTCTCTCTGCCCACCCCCCCCCCCCTTGCGCGTGTACGCTCACTCTCTCTCTCTCTCTCACTCAAAAAAATGAACATTAAAAATATTTTTAAAAAGTCGGATGCTTAGCCAGCTGAGCCACCCAGGCACCTCGGAGTTTGCTTTAATTCTAAGAGAGAATTAAAGTTTTTTATAATTAATTTTCAGAAGTTCTGTTTTTCTCCTAATGTAATCATATTGCCCAGTACCGGGAAATAAGATGTGAGGTGTTTGAATTATGTATGCCAGAAGTAAATCACAGCTACTTCTGTGAAGTAAAGATAGTATACACCTCTCTTCCTAGATACTGTGAAGGTGAAGAATGTGGACTGACTTGCCTGATTAGTTCTGTAAAGAGAAACTTTTAGTCTACTTGTCCATTTTCTTCCTGTCATTTTTGTAGGTGCTATCTCTGCTTCACAGATGGGAAAATTGGGGCACAGAAAAAAGAAAGTGGTTTGCCCGGAGATACACAACTAGTAAGAGGCAGGGTCGATGATTCCAGAGCTTGGCTGGTGAGCTCCTTGCTCCTAACCATGATACGTGCCGTGTCACAGAATACCGGACGGAAGTTCTGAGAGATTTTGCTAAATATATCCAGAGGCAGCTTAGGTCCTAGACTTCTCTCAAATCATAGGAACAAGAAGAATATTTTTCCTCCTCCTGTCTTTCAGCTGGAAAATACTTTTCCAGGTTAATGCTGTGATACAGTATTAGCGTGAAAGCAATTTTAGATCTCTAGTTAGAAAAAGCGAAGAACGGGAATCTACTCCCAAAACCAAGAGCACACTGTATGTTACCAACTTGATGATAAATTATATTAAAAAAGCTAGATCAGATGGACCTACATCATCAACCTGATAATAAATAGCTCTTTCAAAACCTAAAAAAATAAAAAAAAATACTAAAGAAAAAGTGAAGAAATCGGGGTCTAATAGTCTTTTCAAAATTCTAATTGGTGTTTGAAACAAAGACCTTAAATTTTAACTCCAGCGACTTAGATTTAATGACTTGTGGGCCTGAGGATACGATTAAAAAAATTTTTTTTTTAATCTTTATATTATTTTTGAGAGAGAGATAGAACGTGAATGGGGGAGGGACAGAGACAGAGGGAGACACAGAATCTGAAGCAGGCTCCAGGCTCTGAGCTGTCAGCACAGAGCCCGACGCGGGGCTTAAACCCGCAAACTGTGAGATCATGACCTGAGCTGAAGTCAGAAGCTTAACCAACTGAGCCACCCAGGCGCCCCTTGAGGATACTATTTTAAAATTGATATATAGTTTACTGATATGGGAACAAATTTTTTTGTAACACCATGCTAGATGAATTGTTTTAGTTAATGTAGAAGTCAGGTTCATTTTTCTGTTCATTGAGTGAAAAGTGAAATCATTTGTCAATTTGTGTCTTCCTGTTGGGTCCCGTGGAAAGGCAGTGACATTCCCTGATCTTGGACAATTATTTGGATGGGTAAAAACTAGCTACATTTAAATTTGTTCTCTTAGGGGCTGGCCTTTTTGGTTTGAATTTTATCTTAATTTGTAGTAATGCTTTTTGGTTTCAGTTTCAATATCTTTATTTACAAATTACCTCAGACGTTTCCACATAAATCTGGCTTCGGTTACATAGGATATAAAAGGTGCTGCTACCTGAGTAAAGAGAAGCAGTACATCTTTTAAATGCAAAGACCTAGGTTTGTGGGTTCAAAAAAAAATTTTTTTTTCAGTGTTTATCTGAGAGATGGAGAGAGACAGAGCATGAGCAGGGGAGGGGCAGAGAGAGAGGGAGACACAGAATCCGAAGCAGGCTCCGGGCTCTGAGCCGTCAGCACAGAGCCCGATGCGGGGCTAGAATTCACGAACAGTGGGTGAGATCATGACCTGAGCCGAAGTCAGACACCCAACCGAGCCACCCAGGTGCCTCAGTTTGTGGGGTTTTTAAAAAATATCTTTAACTTACCGAGATCATTTTAATTTTTAGATCACTATAAAGTGTAACAAGCAGAGAGAAAATGTGGAAGAAAAACGAAGTGGCTTACTTTGAGCAGCCTCTGTCCTTTTGCGGGGGGGGGGGGGGTCTCTATTAGAAAGGGTAAGTTTTCATGTCATAACTCTAAAATCCCAGGGATGCTCTTGGAGTGCAGAGATGTGACAAAAAGTAACCAGGGGAACCCATGTGTCATTACAATTAGGATTCTTTCAATCCATTTATCTGAACTGATAAGAATTAGTTGAATATTAGGTTATCTTTTTTAGTAGTGTGACGTTAGAGGACAGTGGGATTCTTTAGTGTAATTTTTTATTTTTTATTTTTTTTTTTCAACGTTTTTTATTTATTTTTGGGACAGAGAGAGACAGAGCATGAACGGGGGAGGGGCAGAGAGAGAGGGAGACACAGAATCGGAAACAGGCTCCAGGCTCCGAGCCATCAGCCCAGAGCCTGACGCGGGGCTCGAACTCACGGACCGCGAGATCGTGACCTGGCTGAAGTCGGACGCTTAACCGACTGCGCCACCCAGGCGCCCCTTTAGTGTAATTTTTTAAAAAGTATCTGAAGTTTCTTAGTTTTGCCCATTCTCATCTTCAGTCTGTTGTAGGGTAGCAGGTGCACCCTTAGAGATGGAAGGGTTTGGGTGAAACTTAGGTGTGTGTGGTGTTTAAAATCCTGTAGCAAATGAACTCTGAAATTAACTTCTAAGACAGTCCATTTAAAATGGAGTAACAAGCCTTTCAAAAGTTAGTCTGATTTTTAGCATACATTTTAAGACACTTTGCCTCTGGTTTAAGTCCTTGGAGTGTTTGTAATACATCATGTCAGCTCACAGCACAAAAAGCTGCAGCAAGTGGTTTCTTACTGACATTGAAGGCCAAGTTTGTTAAGTAATGAGACTACATACACACGTTTTTCTATAGGTCAGGATTATTTTTTGGCCTGTTTAAATTTAAACAAAATGAAGTGATAGATTAATGGAACATTTTAGTCAGGAAGGAACTTAAAACATCTGCTGTGGTCCAACTTCATTTTATAAAGGAAACTGAGACACAGAAAGGACATGCTACCTGTTGAGCGGCACAGAAGAGTGACCACCTGCATTTTCTTTCCTTGCATAGTTAGAAAGTGGTTTTAATTAGCCCGCTGAATTCATTTGGAATCTTATGGTCTCGCTGATAGTAGCAGACTTGGAGCTCTCTTAAAACATTGGGCACTTGGGAAACAGAAGTTTCCATTAGATGCTCTGATAGACTTGGCTAGGGTGCCTCCCTCCAGATTCTGCAGTGGAGTTAGAATGCACTCCATCATGACCCAGGAAGGGAGTGTGTGTGCAGTGAGCAGGAGTCCTTTGGTCTTTTGAGGCTCACATAAATTTAAAGGCAGCAGTGAATGGGGAGATGGAGGTGATGGGAAGCTGGGGGCCGAAAGAAAAAAAAATATGTAGTTAGTCTGCTTTTCTAATTTAGAAGAGAAAGCAGGGTTCGCCTTGGCTTAGTCGGTTAAGCGTCCAGCTTCGGCTCAGGTCATGATCTCCTAGTTTGTGGGTTCAAGCCCGGCAAGGGGCTCTGCACTAACAACGTGGAACCTGCTTGGGATTCTCCCCATCTCTACCCCTGCCCCACTCAAGCTTGCGTTGTCTTTCTCTCGAAAGAAAGAAAGAGAAAGCATGCAGCTCTAAATAATAGATAGGCACAAATATTCTGGTTCTCTCTTTATGAAGCAGAGAGGCTCAGTAATTAATATTCCTGCTGGAGGGCTTTCTAAAGATTATTAGCAGGAACAGTCTTCAGAGTTGTTTTGTTTCTACCATAGGTATACATGGGTGAGCTCTGAAACTGACTTCACCTGCTGGGAAGATGGAACCTAGGGGTAGGACGAGCTGAGGGGCCAAGAGTTCTTGACTCTCCGCTTTATCATTTGCGCCCCGGGGACTGAGAAAATGAGCTTAACATTCCTGTCCTGTGTCAGGATTTATACTCTTCCTTTTTGCAGAGGGAAGTGTCCCTCTGCCTTTCTGTGTCTGCTCTACTTCCTGAAAGCCCCCCCCCCCCCGCCCCCTATGCCTCCCTTCTCTGCGTCTCTCTAGTGTCGTCTCACCCCCCCGTCCTCTCATGAGCCCACGAAGGTGCCTTTCCTTGCAGATCTCCTCGCTGCCCGGCCCATACCCGTACCGCTTCCTTCCCTTTCCCAGCGGCTGTCTGGTACCTTCAGCCCAGCTGGCGCTGTCCCACCTGTCTTCCGTCCTCTTCCGATACAGAAGCTCTGTATCCCGGCTTCTTCCCCGACCCCCTGAAAGTTCTCTCAAGGCTTGCCCGTGCTCTTTCCATTCCACAGACACACACTGAGCACGGTATTTGCCAGCTTGGATGTCTCCTTCATTTCCTCCTTCCATCTCCCTTTGGGCCGTGACACACATTACCTTTCGTTTACATTGCCGCAGTTCTCCTCTCCTGGGACCTGCTTTCCTGCTTGATGCAGAATCCTCACTCCTGAGGGTAGATCTGGGCAGAATTGGGTGCAGACCTCGGGGCACTGGATCCGCCAGCCATAACCTCTCATGGATGTCTTGTCGGACCGACTGCGCCCGCAGTGGCCCAGCCCCACCACACTATTAGCTTTGCTCCCCGAACACTCCTTCCTTCTCATTTTGCTCTTACTGTGCTCCCAGTTCGTCACAGCTTGCTTACTAAAACTCTTCCTCCACCTTCCCGGCCCACTTCAGACACCGTTCATTTCAACGAGCCTCTCCTAATTCTTCACCTGCTGCAGGGTTCCCGTTGCCACAGGAGCATGACAGTAGGATCACTATCAGCGGCTGTAGGTGGTTTTCACTTTTTAGTATTACAAACAAGGCCAGGCCAGACATTTGTGTACCTGTCTTTATAAAGTTGGTATAAACCAGGGGCACCTGGTGGCTCAGTCGGTCAATCGTCCAACCTTGGCTCGGGTCGTGATCTCACAGTTCGTGGGTTCAAGCCCTGCGTCAGGCTCTGTGCTGACAGCTCAGAGCCTGGAGCCTGCTTCGGATTCTCTGTCTCCCTCTCTCTGTCTGCCCCTCCCTTGCTCATGCTCTGTCTCTCTCTCAAAAATAAACATAAAAAAATAAAGTTGGTATAAACCATGTATTTACGCAAGAGTTTTAAAAGGGATGAGGGGCGCCTGGGTGGCGCAGTCGGTTAAGCGTCCGACTTCAGCCAGGTCACGATCTCGCGGTCCGTGAGTTCGAGCCCCGCGTCAGGCTCTGGGCTGATGGCTCGGAGCCTGGAGCCTGTTTCCGATTCTGTGTCTCCCTCTCTCTCTGCCCCTCCCCCATTCATGCTCTGTCTCTCTCTGTCCCAAAAAATAAATAAAAAATGTTAAAAAAAATAAATAAATAAAAATAAAAGGGATGAGAAATCACAGGTATGTTTGTCTCCCTCACCCTTTTTCAGTATCTGATGTGACCCATTTTAAAGAGCTTTTACTTTTTTGCAGAATAGTGTCACCTTTGCTATTATAGTGTGAAATAAAATTTGAGATGGAAACTTGACTTACTACAAACTGATTCTAGTTCTTGCCTTAATTTTCAGACAGTACCTGTAACGAAAAACAGTAAAGAAAACAGACTAAGAGGAAACAAAGTGTTCTGCGCGGTGGGTTTCTTATCTAGTGTAGTAACTGACTTGTTAAATAGCCATGACCTTACCACGTGCAGGAGAGCCGCACGTGTGGGCTGCTCCACTCTAGATTAGGAGGGGCCTTAATGTAAGAAAACAATTTTTGGTTTCGAATCGTATTTGACTTCTTAAGTCTTTTAAGTAAATTTAACCAGTGCTGTAGCTAACCGTACCATCTGACTCCATTCAGTCCATTTTATAATGCTTTCATGTTTGTGTTTTTTTGTAGACAGATAGCTCGTCTTCTACTATCTGTCGGCAGTGGGCTATTAACAGTGACCTGTTAAATAGCTCAAGATGACTTCTGGACCATGATGATTCTTGCTTTAAGTGTTATTAATAATGGATATCTTTCATGGACGTTGCATTCTTTGCTGTTCTCAGATATGTTTATGTACATACTGTTAGGTGTAACTTTTGATCAAAAATGGATAAACTAGTCTAATTTTGAAAATCACTTTTCAAGTTCTGTCTGGAAACATTATTGAAACATTTATTTTTATAATGAAAATACACAATAACCACATTGCAAGAATGTGATAGTAAAGGGTAGGAAAAAAATAAGCAACTTCAATCCCTCCATCCTAATATAACTACCGTGGCCAGTTTTTCTCTAGTCTTTTTTTCTGAGGTGCAGATTTTACATAGCTGTATGCAGACTTTTCAAAACCAAGGACTTTGTGTAAGGGAGCAGGAGTTAGATGTATCAAACGACTAAGTTAAGAAAAAGCATACACTAGATCATTTTTAGAACTCTGTCTTTCTCCTGCATTGATTCTTTTCAGTACAGTATCGTATTGAGTTGTGAATGGAAGAAGGGTACTGCTAGTCATTTATTTGAAATGCAGTATTTAAATTGTCAAATATCAGAATTCTGAAATGGATTCTTACCATTGGCTTCCCTTTTGAGAATCCTAGCTCTTAGGGATCTCTGACTAGCTTCTTCAAGACAAGTAAGACATCAGGTCATGTTCGCTACCTTAAAAAAAAAAAGTAGGCACGCTTGTGCATGCTTGTGCACGTTTGCCCACACACATCTGGAGCTGCAGAAATGCTACTGTAACTTAGAAGAAGTATGTTGTAGTCTTTCAGGATGTGTGTTCTGCCTCCAGGGGATACCATTTTGTGTCCATGAGATGATAACCACGAAATTGTCCCAGATTTTTTGAGACTCGTGCCCAGAAGCCATTTTATTTGTTAATGACATCTGTCCCCTGTACCAGTGATTGATACTTTGCCTTGGAAGCTGAACACTTCCTCGTTTGATGATTGGACATTATCGGAATGAACGATAAAATTCGCAGGTAGAGAAGATGTGTAAAGGCACTCGGGTGTAGTGGAGAGGGTTTGCGGTCAGAGGCCTGCACTTGAATCCTGGACCCTGCCGCTTCTGGGAATGTGATGGGGATCTTGGCCCCACTCGGCCTCCCGTGGTGGTCGTGAGGATAGAACGAGGTCTCCTAGGTGACTGTGCTTTGTGAAGCTCTAAAGCCCGCGGTCTGTTTTGATGCTGGCGCTCCTCAAAGCAGATGGCAAGAATACTCTCAAATAGGGTGTTGGGAATGAAACCACGGTGAAGTTCCGAAGAAACAAAACAGCCTAACGGAGCTCCCGTTTCTTTTTCCTCCCAGTCTTCGAGCAGCGATAGCGGCGGCAGCAGCAGCAGCAGCAGCATCAACAGCCCGGACAGGGCAAGCGGGCCGGAGAGCAGCTTGAACCACGTGGGCGCCGGGTCCGGCCCTAACACCCCTCAGCCTGTTCCTGAGCAGTCTGCACTGTGCCAAGGCCCTTACTTCCGCATCAACCAGACCCTGAAGGAGGCCCACTTCCACAGCCTACAGCACCGGGGACGGCCGCCGACATGATGTGCCGGCGGTTTCTTGCCTTCTGTGAAGGGACAGCGCTGTGCAGATTTGATATTTCAACTTACGATGTTTTAAAAAATTGCACAAAAATATGCCTGTTGGCTTTTCAGTCTATATTTGAAAGAGCAGGTTAACAGGCAGTTGTTTACTTGTGGTTTTGCTGCACTATTGCAATTTCAAAGGGGCTTCGAAGCAATTTTTTATAGGATTCTTTTGAGGGTGGGTATCACATCCATGTCGAGGTAACGGTATGAGGAAATCTCATCTGCGTGTTGAATCCATAGTTTGTCCAGTTCAGATTGGTTTCCAAATCTGTCAATTAGAAATTCTACTTCATGGAAAAAGGCCTTTTAACAATGCGGGATCTTCAATTTTTTAAATTCAATAAATCAGCAAAGAGTATCTAGTTTCCATGAAAAAAACCTAAGTTTTTTTTTCCAAAATTTAGAAAGCTTGATTCAGTCTTGCACTGAAATTAACTGCCATACTACCTCTTAGTATGTAGACATCCTGTTGAAAGTACGCTGTCCTTTCTAACAGGAGAACAATCAGATCCAAGTTAGACCGCGGAAGGGAAGCACCCTTGCTAATAACCATCTTCTCTCTTTGTTATATATTTGTATTTCCAGAGAGAATCTCTTTCAGACTTGTATACCCAGATAACTTCTGCTACCGTTACTCCTCCAAAGCCTACATCTCAGACTTAGTAGAAAACACTGCACAGATCTGACAGTCGAGAAGTACATAACGAATGACCTTTGTCTTACTCACAGACTTGTTCTGCCAGCAGCTTCTGTGATCTCACTGGGAGTCCGCCTTGGGGGTCAAGAATTCAGGCGCTGCTGAACGCTGACCAAGCGTAGGCTCTCTGAACTGCTGTCTGAAGTCACAAGTATCGTGAAACTGTCGGACAAGGATTCACTTTATGCTTAAAGCAAAACCCCCAACAGTAATTCGGGGGCCACATTCCACCGCTGAAACTGGAAAGACTGGTGTGGCTTAGAAATAAATGAGCAGAGGCACCGTTAGAAGAAGTGATGTAGTATTTATTTAGAGAGGGATGGCTATGTTCCCATGTTATTTAGTCATACTAGAGAGCCAACCTAGCTTGAATAACGAAGGCGTAGACGCGTCTTCTTCCTCACTGACCAGCTGTCTGAACAAGGAGCCAGGGTGCGTCGGGTCACCTGCTCGGGAGAGTGCCGGGGGGCCAACCTGCCACGCATGTAGAGGAAAGTGCCTTAGAGTCTACCCAGACCCTCCTGCCTGTTCACCCCCCGCCACTGCACTCGGAGTCCACACAGCACACACGAGCAGATCTGAGAAGCACGGAGAGCTCTAGGAAGGGGCCTTTGCTCTTTGTCAAGATTGGCAAAGGCTGTCGGGGACAAAAATGCGATTCTATTATGTGACACAACTAACGCTTCCAGGTGAGAACTTCCTGGGAAAAGGGTAAACACATGTACCTCCTTTCCCTGGTCGGTTCCTCTCCTACGGACAGGACTTACGGTCAGTTACTTGAAGAGACATTCCGAGTTCGGGGGGAAGTTCTGGCACAGGCCCATGCTCGTGGAGGGGATGGTCTGTGCAGGAACTCGTTCTCTTCACTACCATCTCCCACATTTAAAACCAGATGTTTGATGAGAATCTGGGTCTTAATGGGTTTGATGGCGGGGAAGATGGAAAGGATACGTTGCTAATATTTTGTCTCACAAGAAAGCAAACACAACTAAATGCTGAAAGAAGACAAGCTGTTTGGGCTCAAACGCGTGTACACAACACAACTCAGAAATACCCAGGAGGACTCTTTCGGGCTTAATGGATGGCAGTCAACTGAAACAAAACGTGCATTAACAAGAAAATGTCAAACTCAGAGCAAATTCCATTTAATTTCCCACCCAACTGAAAGAAATGGAAGAGGAAACCACCACCAGAACAGAATGGTTTTTTCCCCCAAACAAGTACAGTCATCACGCTGGGTTAGCAGTTAACTCTCTCACCCTACGAGAAATAATCTCCATCCTGTCCTGCCTCTTTTTTACAGCCTTGGCAGTCTGAGAGAACGTTCCTATTATGAGGCTACTTGACAGTGTAAATGGGCATCTTTTAAAACTTCTATCAGCTCGAGCTAGTGAAACCTTGTACTTCTCTATTGCGCCGCCATTAAAAGCAGCATTAGTGCATTTTGTCGTTCGGTTCTTTATCGGTTATTTAAGGGGGAGCTAATTGGGTGGTTTGGTGGGAGGTGGGGACAGCATCAACAGGGGTGAACTCCTCACTGTGCACTAACCTGGGTTTTTGTTTCGATGCTTCTGCTGGTTGATTTGGCCTTTCGGGTACTTGTCATGCTCAGCGGAAGAAGTCCGAACCTCCAAGACAAGGTGAAGAAATTTCAGGGGCATGAACGGGAAGCTTCGGGGCCCGGCTAAAACATCTTTAGAACCATTACCTGATCTGACTCGATGCCAGAGGCAGTATGTTATGGGGTTCTTGGGAGTTGAACGTGTTGCTCCTGGGCGTGAACTGGTTCTCTGTACCAGTGACCAATCCAAACAGAACCTGACAGACGAGAAATGGAGCGCAGTAACACCCAAGTCTTTTACTGTTCAGTTGAAAAGAGAAAAACCCCTGGCTGGTAACCAAGCTCTACTTTGTTTCCGTCCAGCCTTTTGGGGAACGTTCTTTTGAGTGTGTTAATGCTTCAAGATTACCTTTTTCACTGCCCACGGGTCAGAACCTTAGAGTCACATGGCTCTTTTATTTCGTTCTCTTCCGGAGGCCTTGACCTTGATAAAACCTTAATAATCCTTATCTGCGCCTCCAGGGGTCAGACCGTGGTTGCCTCAGCAGTGAGGTTTTATCTAATCCTCTTTCGGCCCTTACAACTAAACTGTGCGGTTTGGGTCCCGCCCCCCTCCCAGCACCACCTCCAGGGTATGAAGTGCAGAGGCAGGTTTGCGTGGTAACCTGAGCCCGCGCGCTTTCACACCGAGCACGTTTCCCACGTGACTCACAGAGGTTCGCTGCGCCAGCCGCGTGAGGTTGCTGTTGAGGTGTGGTGTGAAGACATCCAGGTCAAACGGGTCAATGAGTGTTTCCAGGGAGTCGGCCACTTTCTCAATTCTGAAAAAAGGATTCTGATTTCCTTTACCCCGTTTTCTAGCTCAGAAACCCCCCTTAGGGCGATTCGATGCTAAAGAGACCCCGTATTTGGGCGTAGTCGTAACTGCCGGCTCGGGACCACCTGTCACTGCCCGTGGTACTTAAGTGATCCCAAGAGCTTCCACCTGCTAAGATGTCTGAAGTCCATTCCTTCCTCACATTGTTAGGGTCAGCGCCACAGGCTCAAATTCTGCCCAAGAGCTGGTTGGCTGACTCAGAGGAGAGAGGAATGAGATTCCACCTACCACACTTGACCATGGCATTTACCCAGCAGGTGGCCATTCTTTATCTAGCTGGTAATATGAGCACTTCCTGTTTAAAACGAATACAACCAATGCACGACGAGAGGCTGCCTCTTGGGGGCTTTCTGGAACGGGCTGTGTGCACTTGGGAGAGCCGGTGGCGGGAGCCTACCTGGAGTCCTGCTTGCTGCGGCCACTCTTCACCTCCTCACCCCTGGCTGTCAGAATGATGCTGAGATAGCGCAGATCATAAAGCAGCTGCAGGGCCCGATTCTGGGTCATGGGGAACGCACCTTCTTTCTGTAAGTGAATATCCCACCCCCACCTGTTAAGGGAGACTTGTGATATGAGCCAAATAAACAGCTTCATGCTTTGGTTACATGCTTTGAGTTACAGCTTATTCCAGAAGCGGCCGCTTTTATATTCATGAGGGCAGTTCAGTCTCACAACACCAACAAAAAGAACAGGTTATGTTCGAAAGGTTGTCTTAAACCAAACTAAAAACCTTAAAGGCCTTGGGGGCTGTAGACTGCCCTTTAAAAGGGGAAAAAGCTCCTTGTGTGAAGGAGAGGCATTCTGAGGCTGCTCAGGAGAGGCGACTTCCCTGAATTCTTCCCCAAATCAGGAGGTGGTCCTGTCTTTAAAAAAAATTTTTTTTAATCTTTATTTATTTTTGAGAGAGAGAGAGAGAGAGAGACAGAGTGCGAGCAGGGGAGGCTCAGAGAGAGAGGGAGACGCAGAAACTGAAGCAGGCTTCGGGCTCCAAGTTGTCAGCACAGAGCCCGATGTGGGGTGCGAACTCACGAACCCAGTGAGATCATGACCTGAGCTGAAGTCAGATGCTTAACTGACTGAGCCACCCAGGCGCCCCGGTGGTCCTGTCTTTAAAATGTCACTAATGAAACCGGGACATCAACCAAGGGCAGAGCGCTCCGGAGAAGGGGAGGGTGGGTGGAGGGCTGGGACACAGGAGCTCCCGGAAGCCGGTGCCTCTGTGTGCCACATGCTGCGCTGGGCACGGTCCCCCTCCACCCCTCCCAAGCAGCTCTCTGAGTGACCGCACCTGACTCCGGAGAAACGGAGAAAGCGTCACAATTTGCCCAAAGCCGCAGCACGTACTTGCCAGTGCTGGGGTCGGAAACCAGGCCTTTTTTCTTTCCCACTGAACTGCCTTTTAGTGAACACCTGCTTGATCCTTGAGAAGGGGTGTGATGAACTCGGCGCGGGAAGCCGCCACTGATTAGACAGCCTGCGCGGAGTGTAAACGCTTGGAATCCTTGATGGGAACTGCCCACGCCCCAGAAAAAGCTAAGGTTTTTATTTCTGTTTTTAGCGGGGAAAAAATTCAAACACCAACCTTCACCTGTTTTTCTTCTGAAAGTTTCTCATACGCAGCCACCACCTGGACCATACAGCTTTTCAGCATCTCCTGCAGGGTCACTTTTGGCAAAGCGTGGCCTCCAACCCGGTTAATTTCCTGGCAGAGGCTAAACAGGAAGGACTGGACATACCAGGATGGCTAAAAGAACAAAGGAACGTCGAGTCACCAAGTTGCGCCAGTTGGTAAAAGTGGCTCCATTTATCCCTACTAGGCTCACGTGCCGGGACCTTGACCCTCCAGTCAGCCCCTCACAGCAGGCCCGGCAACAGATACAAGCGACAATCGCTGCCATCCCCACGGTGGCCGGGGGCTGGGCCCGGCAGGTGGCACTGTGCTTTACGCTGTTTTCACTTTAGGGTAAACAGCCGTCTAATGAGCAGAGCCTGGGACACACAAGGAAAGGATGTTAACTGACTGACTCCTCGGCCCTCGGTCCACTCTACCCCCATGATGGAAGTTATAAATACCACTTCCGGCTCTTCCTCAGAAGCTGTGTGCTGACTGATTTTCTCGTCTTTTCCCTCTCCGCAGAGTGGGCTGTTTGGCCCTGTCCAGGCCACAGGTGCTCCAATGGGGGCACCTGCTAACCTGTGTAGGGAGTCGGATTGTGGACATGATGCAGCTGCCAGACTCCGCTTCCTCCTGGATTTCTAGTTCATCCCAGCTGGTGGCTGTGGCCAGGATGGAGCCGGCATCGTCTAGAAGTAACGACTGGGTGAATCCGTGAGCCAAAACCTGGTAATAAAAGGCAAATGTCCAATAGGCCCCTTAGCTCCTCCACAGAGCGTTTCAAGCCACCAGGGTAATCTTGAGACCAGCTTCTGCTGCTTAGATCACGTGTGCCCTGCTGAGTGGAAACGTCACTCTTGGGCTGATTCCGTGCGGCAGTAATGGGAGTTTTGTTGTAACTACCCTACAGATGTCAGCGGCCACCCCTTAAGATGCCAGTGGAGACCCCAGAGAACATGATACTCAGGTTGAAGAGCAGGAAATGCAGACCCTTGCCCCGAGAGGTCTTTCTTTTATTCTTATCAGGGGGCAGGAGAAAAAGCCAGTGTTTCTGTCTCTAAAACCTAGGCTAAAAATGTGAACGGAGAAATGTGTACGCGAGGGCCATCTCACTATCGCAGAGAAGTAAAAGTAACTGCATGAAATAAGAATCATTATTCCCTTACCGCGGAAAGCCCTCGCTGAGGCTGGCCAGCCTGGAACGTGACAGAAGGGAGGCAAACGGGGGGTCGCCGCTGAGCACGGGAGGAACCCGCCGATGGGTCGGTCACTCACCTTCACAACCGCCGAGCTCCACACGCGGTAACCCATCACGCTCTGCCGCAGGAGCAGCTCCTTGACTTCCTGCCACTTGGCCTGCGAAGGAAGTACTTCCCGAGTGGTCCCCTTTCCCTGCTTTTTCAGAGCCTTAGGGTCCCTTGCTGGTTTCTCAGAGTTCCTGGACTTTCCTAAGACGCACTGCTTCAGATGGGGACACAGCTCTCCCAGCGACTGGCAGAGTCTGGCCATGAAAAGGACCGCGTGCAGCTGGACGCTGTCGAGGGCATCCCGCTGCCCCTGCACCACCTGCTCCGTGCCGTGCAGCTCTGCCCGGATGCAGGCCGTGATGCGCTCGATGCACGCCACGGACTGCGCCTGCAGCAGCTCCAGCACGGTGCCCGCATCCGCGTACCTGTCGAAGGCACAGCTCTTGGCTTGCACGGGGGAGACGTCCTTGGGCAGTGACGAGTCCGCAGAGGGAAGGTAGGCCAGGAGGTCGTCCAGCTGAACCTGCAGCTTAGCGTCCAGGGCAGAGCAGAAGTCCTGGACGCAGGGGCTGACCGCCTGCGCCTTCATGGAGAGCCCGCCGCCGGCACGCGGCCCCCGGTGCGCCACGCTGACCCAGGCGGCATCGGGAGGCAGGTCCTGGGGACTCTCGGACCAGAGGAAGAGAGACATGTTGTGCTCCAAGTGGATGTGCTTACTCGCAGCGCAGCTGCTGGTGCTGCTCTCGAGCTCCTGCAGGGCGGAAATGAGGAGCTCCTTGCAGCCGGTAGAGATGGAGTCGAAGCCTTCTCTTGTCAGGGTCTGAAAGAGAGCGAGAGGAGCGAGCGTTCCAGTCGTGACCCGTCAGGACATCTCAAAGCCACGGCACCAGCTGGCATGCCGTCCTCGCGCTCCGCACGTCCTCCGGCACGCTCAGAGAGCTCACGTGGTGTCGGCCGAGAACGGGGTCGTTGCTGACGGCCCCGGACACATTCCCGACCCCCCGACAGAGGCCGCGTCTCTTTCTGTACCACAGTCTAGATCTCTGCTCATTTCTATGGTTCGTTACCCAGAAGAGCCACCCCTGAGTCAGTCGGCAGGCAGAGGACAGACTCAGGGAGTGACAGAAGTGACGGTCAAAAGATCACACGAGGACGGGCCGGAAGACAACCGGACCGAGTGATCTCACCTGTAACCGGTCAAGGAACAGCTGCCGCATCAAATCCTCCCAGAACAGGAGTGGCTTCTCCAGAAGCCGCTGACATATCACGTCCCAGCTGTGGTTGGTGGACTCGCTGGTAAGTAATTCCCACATGGCATCCCGGATCCCTGCGAGCCCTCTTATGCTCTTCACGTAAAAAAGCAGGTTGGTGATCCCGTTTTTAATGTCTTCATTACACCTGCAACAAAGTTGTTTTTCTTGGGCTCTATTAGATTCATGGTTTTCACACCTTTCTTAAGAAAAAGAGCAGGACTCCAATGGAAAACCTCTTACTTGGGTCCCAATATATAAACGTATATGTATCTCAGAGCATTTATCAATATGCACTAAAGACAGCGTTTCTGGCTAGACTGGGGGATGGGGCCCACCCTTGCCTCCCCGAGGTATCTACCTGGAAGGACGTCTACGGGCCACTAGAATGGCTTCAAAAACCGCTGCACTAAATAAAAGCTTAGGAGTGGCAGAACTCTTGCAATCCTGTAGGTAATATTTTGGAAGGTGAATTCCTTCTTGGTTCTCCTACAGCGGGGGCTGACCCCCCCCCCCGAACCCCCCCGAGGGCAGTGACAGGTGGCAGAGTGAGCGACTGGCATGACCCAGCGGGCGGCATGCAGAGCATCACCTAGAAGATCCGGCTTTCCCCTCATTCCTCAGTGGCCTCACCGGCCCCTCTTGTGGCTACGTGAGTGGGTCCTGCCAGCCTCGGGAAAGTCCTGGCTACTTACATGTGGATCCATTTCCGCAGCGTGTCTTTCAGGTACTCCTGACTGATGGGCTGTGCCAAGGTTCGGAGAGCCGGCTGGAACTGGACGACGGATGCCGGCAGGTGTCTGGACCAGCTGCACAGTTTCACCTCCTCTTGCAGAACACCGGCGCCCTTCCCTAAGAGAAGGCCAAGTGACAGGTAATCGGGGCCATCCTTTGGAAGGCATATTACAACCTGGACCCAGAAGGAACTTCCAAAAAGCATCTCGCCTTCCTCTGGCCAGGTCAGGCCGCACCCCTGAAACAGGGGGGAAAGGGAAGTACAGAATAGACGTTCCTCAGGGAGCTGGCAGCTTCCCGCCAATATGGGCACCATATTGGTTGAGAAGGTGAAAGGCAGGGAGGAAAGGTGCGGGGTGGGGCAGGGGGAAGGAGCAGTACTGGAGTGCCCTCCGCGTCCTAGAGGCAGAACTTACGTTGTCACAAAATAAAAGGCGATCATTTCCCTTTCCTCACCATCCTCCGACCAACCTGGAAGAGCTAAGAACTGAAGACCACTCATCCTGATGAGTGGCTTGTAGCTCCTTAGAGGTGACCTTTCAAGAAGGACACCAGCATCCACGGGGCAACTCTGGGAGGCAAACACTCTCTGGAGCTGGAAACACAGGGGTCCTTCTGAGGTCCCTTGTACTTGTTCTCCAAAGCCTTAACAAATTAGCCCATAGGCACCTTTCATGGGAGGGAAAAGGATGAAATGGAAGCACCTAGAGGGAAGCCAAGGCATAAGGAAGTGGCGCCCTAGCTGGAAGAGACTACGTAATACACGTTTCTCTGAAAATGACCAGATGGCTGTCCCCACTTTCTACTTGTTTCCCTTCTATCTTTGGCCGTGTCTCCTCTGCCTGACCTCTGAGTTCTGGAGTCCCCTGAGGCACAGTCCTCTGTCATCCTCTTCCTGTGATGATGTCACCTATCCCCAAGGCCTCAGCCACAGGCACAGATGTGTGTCTCCGGCCAGACCTTTTCCTGCTCTGTTCTGAACCTGTAGCCGTCTGCCCAGTGCACACTCCCATTCCAAGGGCTCAACGGTCTCCAAAGCAGTATTTTCAAGAGTGAGCTCATCATCAGCCCTTTCAGACCAGCTCCTTTTCTAATAGACTCGGACACCTCCTTCCCACACCCTCCACAGCCAATCTACCAAATCCCCTGCTAAACAGACGTCCAAGTTGTCCGACTAGCCCCCATCGTCTGCCACTTAGGTCATGATGACAGCCTCCCAAGTGAGCTCTCCACATCCACTCCAGACCCCATGAAGAGCCACTGCCACATAAAAGCCAAATGAGTTTAATTCCAATTAGGATAAATGCGATCAAATAAAAGCACAGGACGTATGGGGACATATAACAGAAGGATGTACAAGCCTGGAAGGTCTTAGAAGGCTCTCCACTGTTCTCTGGATAAGGTCCAAACTCCCTAGCCTGGTCCACGCACCTCTGCATCATCTGGTCACATCTGACAGACTGGCCACATCTCTTCCCGTGCTGCTCTTGACCCTACCCCAAACCCATAGCCTCACCTGCTTGCTTTTAGTCCCTCAAATATCCTAACATCTTCCTTGCCTCAGGACCTTTGCACATCCCATCCCCTTTGCCTGGAACTCTCTTCCTTGCCTCCCTCATTTGACTAACTCTTACTGAACTTTCAGATTTTAGTTTAAATACCATTCTCCAAGGAGAGCATCGTTGGTGAAGTCCCTCCCAAGTCAACTTGCGCTTGGCCTTTATGACAGTGGCCAATGTGGATATCCAACAGATGTGTGTGTATTTGTGAGTTCGGTATCTGCCTCTACCGCTAGACTGTGACCTCCACGAAGGTGGGGTCCGCATTGGTCCCACGCGCTGCCGTATCCCCAGAGCTCGGCACCGCAGCAGGCAGATGGCAGACGCTCGGTAGACAACAGGTGAATGACCAGAAAATGAGAAAGGCTGGGCAAGAGCTCACCGGTCGGATGCTGGCCCGTGATGGTCTCTAGAGTTGAGAAGAGCAAGCCGCATGGCAGGGACGGATCTGGCAGCTGGCCTTCTGGTAAAGTGTAGAAAAGAGCATGAGCCTGGTTCAAAGTGGTGGCCAGCAGCTCCACTAACGAGCAGACCTGAGTCTTGATGCCAGTACCTACGAGAAGAAACCACCTCCTGTAAACAAGTTCCTGTGGTCAAATGGGAAACAGGGAACACCCCAGATGCTTCGGTCTCCCTGAGCTCATGCGTCTCCACTCCGTTGTTTAAGGACCACGTTTTGGAAAGAAGCCAAACCTACTGTGGTGCGGCTGGTTGAGCAGTTTCTGAATAGCTGCCTTTCTGGCCAACAGGAAGTCTGCTAGGGCCTGGCGAGGAGAACTCTCTTCTAAGAGCATTATCGAGCACAGGGCCTCGGCTACAGCCTGGTCAGACACGGCTTGGCATTTGAGCAGCAGCTTGCTTTCGTGCAGAATAGTTGACCTAGAAAGACGATGACAGAGGTCAACGGGGAATTTTTTCCATCTTGGGAAGAAGAACCTTGGTACATCAGGAGAGAAGACCTATTCCACGACCCGGTAGCGGTGGCGCGTGGCCGTGCCCGGAGCCGGTGCCACGCCGGGTCCACTTACCGGAAGTGGCTGGCCGCTGCGACCTGCCGGATGAGTATCGGGAATCGCAAGAGGACGGGGCTGTATCGGGAGCCAGAAGAATCCAGCTGGAGCAGGCTGTGGAGGTGGCAGCAGAGCAGGTACAGCTGTGTGGCATGGAGGTACTGAGAGGCCTCCATGGAGCTCCAGATCTTCTCAGGAATTTCCAAGAGTAGCTTGATCTGGGCAGCCATGCTGTAGAACTTCTCCTGGGATGGCTGCTGGGGCTGCAGGGAAAGGCACGGAAACCACGTCAGAAGAACAAACAGATGCAGGGTCAGCGTTTGGCAGGCTTGGGGGGGAAGCGCGGGGGTATCGTAGGGCACAAGCTTTTGTTAAGGCTGATGCCGCTCGGCGAGGCATCAGATTTTGGGGCAGAGAATCAGCAGAGACAGGAGTCCTGTCCAGCCGCACTGGCTTTTCCTCCCGGTTGGGGGCACCTTTGCGCGGTCTCTTGGAGAGGTGGACTTGATCTGGTCCTCCTCTCGCAGTCTAGTGATCAGAGAGCCTCGAGAGGTCTCCATGGCACGGAGCCCTGCGGACCACCATTCGAGTGGGCTTTCTTCTTCCCTTTGCTCATGTTCCGCCTTCCCCCATTTGCTCCTGCTTCTCTGAGTGCTCAATAGACCTCTCTGCCAGCTGTTCTTTTTTTTTTTAATTTTTTTTTTTTAATGTTTATTATTTTTGAGAGAGGGAAAGACAGAGACCAAGCAGGGAAGGGGCAGAGAGAGAGGGAGGCACAGAATCGGAAGCAGACTCCAGGCTCTGAGCTGTCAGCACAGAGCTCGATGAGGGGCTCGAACTCACAGACCACGAGATCATGACCTGAGCCGCAGTCGGCCGCCCAACCGACTGAGCCACCCAGGCGCCCCTCTGCCGGCTGTTCTTTACCGCCCCTCCGCGTGGCACAGTCCTCACGCCTCTGCCCACCTCAGTCCACGATCCTACTCCAGGACTCTCTGCCCTGAAGCATCACCTCTAAGCAGACCACCACTACTGCGTCTTTTTCAGCCCTCACCACTCTCCTGCGTCCCAGGGACGCCTCTTCTGCTGCCTGCCTGCTAAGTGTCACTGCCATTCCGTAATCAGTGTGTCCAAGACGAAATTCACTGCCCTCCCCAAAATCTCAGTCATCTGACCTCCAACCATATCTCAGCATACCACCACTCTGCTCCCACGTTCCCAGGAGATTCATGTCCTTCCGGTGGTTCTGCTGAGGTCTCCACTACTAGGCTCCAGGATTCTAATGCAGGTCCTTATCGTCTCCCACTCATTAATCCAAAAACATTTCGCTCATGCTGCGTTCATTGTCTACCGCCTCCGATCTATCCTTTACCTTTGCCTTCAGATTAATCTCCTTCAAAGGGAGAGCCTTCTAAAAGGCTCCTCGCTGTTTAGTAACTTGGCCTGGTTGTCAAAGATTTCCTGTCCTTTCAAGTACCTTCTTCCAGGGACCCTTCAATCCGTTGGTTCTACTGTGGCGGGGAGGGGAGTGATTTCATCCTCTCAGGAAATATCTGGAAACATTTTCGACTTTCAGAAAGGAGAAGAGGGGTACTACTGGTGTCCAGTGGGTCAAGGCCAGGGATGCTTATAAATATCCCACAATGCACAGGACAGTCTCTAAAACAAAGAATGATCCAGCCCCAAATGTCAGCAGCACCAAGGTTGAGAACCCCTGCTTTAATCAAATTGATTACCGATTTTTAATTGTCTTTTCATACTCCAGATCCATATTCCAAATCTCATCCATCACAACGGCCCCTCCTTACTGAGAAAGACTCAACCCTGAAGTGACTTCCTTCGGAAATATTATGGTAAATGTTAGTAATTATTTTGGAATCAATCACACATTATCCTAAAATGTTTTCTATTGCTACTCTGAAGTATTTACATTTTTCTCATCAACTTTCCATGGACTTAATTCTTTGACTAGATTGGAAGCTCCATCAGAGCAGGAATGGTGGGGTGGGGGCAGGATTCTGTTTCTTTGTGCCTTCAACACAGAGGGCACGCAAATATTTGTGAGTCTGAGAACAAATCAGAAATAATAACTATAAAAAAATAAATATATTTCTAAGGTCAGGCACGGTACAAGTTACCTTTTAATAAACCTGAAGCATAACTCCATTATAGGAAAGGCTGGCCACTAAAAGGAGGCATATATAAACGAACAGAGGAGAGGGATGAGGTTTCTCCTTTCAAAAATTAGCAAAATATTTCTAATCTTCTATGGTTCCATTGTGTGAGCCCTGGCTACTGACTTGGATTTTTCAAACAGGGTGTATTAAAAAGTTCCAAACTGGAGCTAAATTGTAGTTTTGCAACTTGTTCTAACATGTCGCTCTAAGGTTCCTTCTCCCCACGTCGTTAAGAACAAATTCCATATTTACTCTTCTGACCCTCCCTACCCCTTCACTTGGTCATCCTTAAGTCAACATTCTTTAGGAACACAAAATGCTGCTCCGGTATGAGGATGAATTTAGGGCTGAATCCTTCCACATCAGGCCTAATCATTAGCATTTTGGGGGGAAAACACTTAGGGTAACTTGATTAGAATAACCTTAGCTCCCTGAAATGAAAATGTGCCACTACTGAAAGATGAGAGCTTGATGGCTGGTACTGTCGTGCAACTCCAGCAAAGGGTAGAATAGGTGTTTGGGATCATGGAACTTACTCCTGGGAATGCGGTGGGCTCAAGACCGGGATGAGGAACGACATAAGGGGAAGGGACCAACGTAAGGGAGAGATGTGTTCTAAGAATAACGTCAGGAAACATTATACAGGGATGAGCTGAACTGTCGAGCGAGAGACCCTGGCGTTTCATCTAAAGCTGGAAGGGAGAGCCCAGCGAACCCACGAGGGAGGTGAGAGAATCTGGGCCCGGAAGTCAGGGAAGGTTCCTGAGCGGAACGACGGATCAGCAACCAGCGAAGGCAGGACGGCCGTGTTCCCCCCCCCACCAAGAAGGGAGTCCAGAAATGCGGCTGCAGGCTCTTCCCTCGGCAGGTGAGGCTCGCGCGGGGGGGCGGGGACTGGCCTGTGGCCGCCCGAGGGCTGGGGGCGGGTCCGCGGGGGGCGGGACCGAGGGTGCGGGGCTGACCTGCGGGTCCCGCGGCGGCGGGGGGGCGGCCGAGCCGGCTTCGCGGAGACGGGCGCAGTACTGGTCGGTGGCCTTCACGGCGTCCACCAGTCCCTCGGCGCAGCGGCGCATCTGGCCGATGGTGTCGGCCGCCTCGATCAGGTCGCGGTACCGCTCTCCCACCATTTGCCGCAGCTCCTCTTTCTTGTGCTCGATCTCGGCCCGAACCTGGCGCTCCAGCCCGCGGATCTCCTCCGCTCCATGTGTCTCGAAGAGCGCCGCGGGGTCGCGCAGGTCCAGCCGCTTCAGCGCGGGAGAAGTGGCCGCGGCCGCCATGGTAGACGGGTCAGTCGGCCGACGGGTCACTTCCGTCCGGAGGCCCGCCCGGCGGCCATCTTGGATGGGGGCGGAAGCGCTTCCGCCCCGCTGCCCGCCATTCTTCCTAGGGGCTGCTCCGGCGGCCAAGGGGCGGGGCCGGGATGGGTGGTGACTTTTTTTAAAGGGCGACGCGGCGGGTGGGGTAGATCTCTAGGGCCGACCGTCAGTCGGCGCGCCGGGACTCCCAGCCCCGCCCGGCGCAGGTGCACCCTCAACGCGTCCGACCTCTGCACCTACAGCGCATTTGTACCGTCTGCTCCGGACGCCCGAGCCCCTCGGAAAGCCGCAGCCGCCCGGGGTCCCGGCGCAACTCGACCACTTGGCTCCCTGCGCTGTCTGCGGGCACCGGGCGTTATCTTATGGGGCCCTTGGCCGAATGCGACGCCCGGAGTGGAGGAGTTGGGATCCGTTCCTGTTCATCCTCGAAAGTAACTTCGCAGTTGTTCGGGACCGGCTCTTCTCTAAGGCGCGCGTCCGCTCGTTTGGCTTCGGTGTTTCTTTTGATGTCGATCAGTTCTTTGCGGCTTTGGTTTTTGTTTCAAGACGGTGTTTAACCACGAAGGATGCACTGGCACTCGCGTGGGGCCGAGGGTGGTGGGCAGAGAGGAAGAGGCGCGGTGCCTGAGAAACAGCGCCTGGCAGTGTGGGCTGGGGGTGCCTAACGCTGACTCGGCATTGATGAGCTGGGGAGGGGGGGGGCCTGTTTCTTCTGAGTACTTCCAAGACCCTTCACTTTTAAAAACATTTATTATGGAAAAGTTCATTTTCACACTGACGCAGAGAAGATGGTGTCATGTGCCCACCCGCCAGGTTTTCTGCCGCCTCTGTACCCCTATTCACTTCCTCTCCCACCCACGGCCTCTGTTACTTTAAGACAAATCCCAGACAGCAAAGATTTCAATCTGTAAATGAAACCATTGATCTTTATACCTCACAATAGCCCTACAACGTAGCAAATGTTCTCATTTTACAGATGGGTACCTTGGGACCCCCAGAAACAAATGGACTTACTCAGTAAGAGTCTAATTTTCAAAGCCTGTACACAAACCGAACTACTTTGATACACACATCAGCCTTGCAAAATAGGTAGGGATAACGTTTCTATTCCACGCATAACCAGAAACCCGGAGAAGCTTATGTGCCCTCCTGCATTGCACGGCTGATGAGGGATGGAATCTCGTCTAGAGTTTTGAATTCCTGGCTTGTGCCTTTTCTGCTTTGTCATGTGCCTTTCCACAAACTCAGAACACTCAGTGATGGTGGGTCTGCAGTTGGCCATCACAGTCCGTTGTGCTCTGTAGCGGACATTTTCTTGACGTTGGCTGCCCAGCATCGGTGCAATGTCTTCTGTGTTGGGGGAAGTCACCTCTGTGGGGCAAGATCTTTTCCAGGGACCCCTTACAGCTGTGGTGAAAGCCTGTGGGCCTGGGATTGGCTCATCAGACAACTAACTGCTGGGGACTTTAAATGGAGAGCCACTGATGTCAAGAGGCATCAGGGGCACTGGAGATTTCATTCTGGGGGCAGTGAAGGTACCTCTTGGCAACATCCACTCTCCAGGGGCAGCAGGGGCATTGAATCCAGCTGGGGCTCCCAGCTGCCCATGTAGCACTGGTCCTGGTGGCAGCGGTGGGCGACCGCAGTGAGGCCCCTCATCTGAATTGATTGCCTAGACATACATATGCTTTGATTGGGTTCTGAATGTTCTCACTTCTCTTTATTCCTGTCTGTCCCCTGAGCCTGATTCTCCAGCTTTCCCGGAGGTTGTATGGGCTGTCCAGTATCTTACTGATAAATTTGATGGCTTTGAAAAATCAAAACCACTTTTGGTCGCTTGCCCTAGAGACCCTGACTGACACACCATTCTGAGTTTCCAGCTCAGTAAGAGTGTGGCTGATGTCTCTCTAACAGCAAGGGGGAGGTGTGTTGAGGCATTGGTTATGGTGGGGGACCTGGGGGTTTCTTTGGGCATACACCTGCCATCTCAAGTAGAGGGAAGGCCAGCTGGCCGCAGAAGTCTCCACTGCGGAGCGTGTTGTGAAAGCAGGTTACCCTCTGCTTCCCCGGCCAAGTTCATCTGGCCGTCCTGAAGATGCCACTGTTGCTCTTCTGCCTGCAGAGCTGAGCGCCTGACAGAGGCTGTTCCTGAACATTCGTGCTCTGGAAACTGGGCACTAGAAACACTCCCGGGGCTGGAGGTAATGTGTCCTTGACTCTTTACCCTCTTTGGTTCCTTTTCCTTTCCCCTCTATGTCAAGGTCCCCCCTCCCCTTCATCTTCTGCCTTTTTTTTTTTTTTTTTCTTTTACCATCTTGCCTTCTCAAAATCAGGATGGGGGCCAAGAGCTCAGCTTCAGCAGCTGAACAAGGCAAATGCTGGGCACACAGGGGCGGAGATGAAAAACTGGTCTCTTTTGTTTTGCTCAAGGAGGTACATGAGCAAAGGGCACTTCTGAGTTTTCGTGCCATCATTTTGTTTTGGTTAGGGAAGTGTGTGTGTGTGTGTGTGTGTGTGTGTGTGTGGGAGGGCAGGGGTGTGTTGGTGTCATTTTCTTCTTTTCAGCTTAAATCTTTAGGGGCAGGAAACATCCAGTGTTCCCATTCAAGAGATTACATTTAGATCACCCTGGGTCTCTGAGTTCAAACCCCAGCATTCTGCTAGTTACGAGAGCTGTGATTTTGAGCACCATCCAGACACTTTGCATATGTGATCTCTAATCCCAACAATAACCCTACAGCATTGGTGGCTTTCCACCCATTTGATAGATAAAGCCAGCTTCGGCAGAACCCAAGTAACCTGCCTGAGATTACGCAGCCTGTCTGTATGTCCCTGGCAGCCTGACTCGAAAGTCCTTGATCTCCCTACTTTGTCACATTATTAGCTTCAAAGAAAATTTTAGAACATCAAGAGACAGATGGGTCAAACCACTCTGAGCAACATTCAGAGGGCGCCCACACTGCTTCCTGTCTGTTGCCCGGAGGTGGGTCTCTGCCATTGTCTGGCAGTTTGGGACTTGAGTGCTTCTCCGGTGATGTGGGGGCAGGCGGCAGGCGGCTGGTCAGGCCTGGTAGCCAAGTGTTGGTGCCGGAGAGCCCACTTTCAAAGCTGGGATCACGTTCTGATACGTTTGCTTTCTCTGGACCCGTCGGTGTTCCTGTCTCACTCAGATGGTTGAGGGGGCAGGATCCTCCTTACTTTTTACTTATTTATCTATTTAATGTTTACTTATTTATTTTGAAAGAGAGAAGGAACGCACGTGGGGGAGGAGCAGAGAGAGAGGGAGAGAGAATCCTAGGCAGTCTCAGTGTTGTCAGCGAGGAGCCTGACGCAGCGCTCGATCCCCTGAACCATGAGATCATGACCTGAACTGAAATCAGGAGTCAGATGCTTAACTGACTGAGCCACCCAGGCACCCCGATCCTTACTTTTTTGTTTTTGATTTTTTTAAATGTTTTATTTATTCTTTTTTTTTTTAATTTTTTTTTCAACGTTTTTTATTTATTTTTGGGACAGAGAGAGACAGAGCATGAACGGGGGAGGGGCAGAGAGAGAGGGAGACACAGAATCGGAAACAGGCTCCAGGCTCCGAGCCATCAGCCCAGAGCCTGACGCGGGGCTCGAACTCACGGACCGCGAGATCGTGACCTGGCTGAAGTCGGACGCTTAACCGACTGCGCCACCCAGGCGCCCCTGTTTTATTTATTCTTGAGAGAGAGAGTGACAGAGTGTGAGCAGAGGAGGGGCAGGGAGAGAGGGAGACACAGAATCCGAAGCAGACTCCAGGCTCCTAGCTGTCAGCACAGAGCCTGAAGCAGGGCTCGAACTCACAAGCGGTGAGGTCATGACCTGAGCTGAAGTCGGACGCTCAACCGACTGAGCCACCCAGGCACCCCGATCCTTACTTTTTAATAGAAATATGGAAAGCAAGGCAGCATCATGTTTAAATTGTAGGGTTCTTAACTGGTCTCCTTCCCTGATGCCACATGTGGTCTAGCATCCAGGAAAGGGGCCCAGAGACCTTGGCTCCCGGGCTAAACAATTGAATAAATATTTGCAAGATGAATGAATAGTGCCATGCACAGTGTCACAGAATCACAAAGTATCTGCTCACTGAATGCATTGGAAAAGGCAAAAGGACCTTCTACCATCAATTGCCTAAGACGGTTCTCACTCATCCCACACCCACCTCACCGACTTGTTTCAGGACCTCTCCTTTGATGAACGGTGCTGGGTGGCCGTGTGTCGGGCATGTCAGTGTTCAGCCTGAAGGGTGAACCTGCAGGATACTGTCCCGCTATGATGGTGTCAGAGAGAGGGCATCCTGTCCCAAGAGTTGGGGTGGGATGCGGGCCGGGCACCCCCGGAGGAGAAAGAACAGGTAGAAGATGGAAGCTTACGTGGGAACGTGAAAGTGAGCTTAATTCTGGCTGAGCGAGAAGAGATGGAAAAGGAGAAGGAAAAAAGGAGAGGCACCCTCAGCAGATTAACAGAGAGGGGAGAAAAGCTAGGAGGATTTGACCCGGCGAAGGACACACCGTGTTGATAAAAGGAATGTCAGGGGCTTGGAAGGAAGGCTGGATTCCACACCTGAACCCTGGTGGGATTCAGACGTTTGGTGTTTGTTCTGGGCTGAGATGCCAGTCGGATGGAGAGAGCCTAATGCAGTCGTCCCGCCGGCTTATCTTTATAGCTGTGTTTATCTTTATAGCTGTGTCTGCTAGAGCTGACGTTTGCGGTGGAAGGGTTGGTTGTTTGACTCAACTGTTTGCAGATTCTGGAGACTCCGCCTTCAACAAATAGCCAGGCAGGCTATCACACCTGACGAAAGGAGCCTGGACGTCCAGGGTGCACACGTTCTCAGTACCTTGATTAAAGCATGGTGATAGGCGATGCAGAGTTCATGCTCCAAATGTTATGTCCTTGATTGGCGTGTAATTGAGTAATTACTGTGTTGTTTGTTTGCTTGTTTGTTCACTTATTTATTTATAGAGAGAGCATGAGTAGGGGAGAGGGGCAGAGGGAGAGAGCGAGAGAATCCCAAGCAGTCTCCGCGCTCAGTGAAGAGCCTGTCAAGGGGCTCAGTCTCACGACCCTGGGATCACGACCTGAGCCAAAATCAAGAGTTGGACACTCAACCGACTGAGCCACTCAGGCGCCCTGAGTGGCTGCTATGTTAACTAGCCCTGTGCTGGATGCTGGAGAGAAGACAAAACGTATTTGACTAACAGTGACTCTAGGGGCACTGGGTGACTCAGTTGGTTGAGCGCCTGACTCTTGATTTCGGTGCAGGTCAAGATCTCACAGTTCGTGAGATTGAGCCCCAGGTCAGACTCCGAGGTGACAGCACACAGCCTGTTTGGGAGTCTCTCTCTCCCCCTCTCTCTCTTCCCCTGCCCTGCTCACAGATGCACTCCCTCTCTCTCTCTCTCTCTCTCTTTCTCTCTCTCAAAACAAATAAACGTAAAAATTCAGTGGCTTTGTAGCAAGCTCAAACTTTTCTTTTTTTAAAAAAAATTTTTAATGTTTATTTCTGAGAGAGAGAGAGAGAGATCAGGGGAGGGGCAGAGAGAGAGGGAGACAGAGAATCTGAAGCAGGCTCCAGGCTCCAAGCTGTCAGCCCAGAGCCTGATGCAGGGCTCGAACCCATAGACCGTGAGATCATGACCTGAGCTGAAGTTAGACGCTCAACTGACTGAGCCACCCAGGCTCCCCTTAGACAGGCTTTTCCCTTCCCCAACCGTTCCACAGCGGATGAGCCTTTCTTGTACGTATTGAGAAAATCAAAGTAATCAGACACAAATGTCCTCATGTTAAATCCGCTGTATCTACCAACCTGCCTGAATAGAAACTTACACCTCCCGCCTTCTCTCTTGTTACGAAGAACAAAGTGTTCCTGCTCCCTTGACCTCTCCACTTGGCCTCTGGATCTCACTCCCCACTTCTCAAAAGCTTCACCTCCTTCTCTCTCCCATATAAGGAGAGAGGGTTCTGGATGGCTCAGGAGGATCCCTCCCATGACGGGCACCCTCTGCTTTTTGAAAGTTCGTGTAAGGCCCCTTCACTTTTAAGAAAGACCTCCCTTCATACCGTTTTCGCTAACCAAAAGAAACCCGAGGAGGAGTTTCACTTTTATGATAAACAGGCCGAAAGCGCGAATAGGCCCCTACAGAGGCAGCGCACCTGAGCGGGGACAGGGGTGTCCAGCCCCTTCCAGGGACCACATTCGGCATCCCCGCATCTGGCTGGCCGCCCCAGCTTTGGACTGTGCGAGCGCCCAGGCTGTTACCTGTGCTGGTTTTGTGTGTCCATTAGCGAGATGTGTCCGAAGGTATCAGAAAAGACTACGAGAAGTGACTTTTAGCATCAGTGGTAACTGCTTCCCTGCGCTGCCCTGTGTCGGCCAACGAAAGGCTCTGTAGGAATCTCCACTTTCAGATAGTGGGCGGGGCGGGCGGGGAACCTGGATCTTAAAAATACCCTCTGGTGTCTCCCATCATAAGCATCGTGCTCCTTTGCACGCCTTCTTGCAGCCCCCGTCTGCTTCTCGTCTCCTCGTCAGAAGGAGATGTCTCCAGTCACCTCCTGTTGTCCTGCTCCGCTCCACCCATCAGGGCTTCTCACGTCCCCCGCTCCATCCAGTGCAAGGCCCTTCCTGGCCATCTCGCCAGCTCCAGCAGCTTCTCTGTTCCTGGGCCTTTCAGCGTAGCTGACCTGCGGCCTGTGGACACTGTTTCCTCTTGGTCTCTGCGACATGCCCCGGGGCCTTTCCTCCTACCGCACGAGGCACTTCTTCTCCATCATTTTTGCTGGCTCTTCTTCCTGTGCTTGACTTCAGGCGTCAGATGGGCCCAGGCTCGAGCCTTAGCACCGGTCCCTTCTTGCCCTGCATTCCCTGACCAAGTGACCCCCTCCTGGCCCTCAGGGTTAGACGGTCACTGTGGCAGGTCATGTGGAAATTGTGCCCGTGGTGGAAATAGAGGGCAGGGAACACGTGTCTGCAGGTGACGCCTGCGTGTGTGACTTCAGCCTGAGCTTTTTGCAGGACCCCTCGCTGCCTCCTCAGAATCTCCACTTGGCTGCCTAAGAGACGTCTCAGACTTAACACATCCACACTGATGACTCTCTTCCCGCCCCCCATCCTACACTCTCCTCCAGGGCACCCCCATCTCAGGAAATGGCACTGCCCAGTCAGGGCTAGAAACCCAGAATCATCCTCCACCCTCTCCTCTCACCATCCACACCCCATCCATTCACGAGCCCTGTGGATTCTTCCTCCAAGATAGGGGTCGATGAGCTTTTGCTAGAAAGAGCCAGCGTCAGTGGGCTTTGCCCGCCCCGTGGTCTCTATCACTATTCAACGAGGCCTCGGTAGCAGGGTTAGGAATAGAGAAGATGTGAATCGGTGGGCATGGCAGTGTTCCAATAGCACTTCAGTTACAAAAGCAGGCAGAGTGGCCACGTCTGGCCCGTGGATCGTGGCTGTCTGATCCCTGATCTACAATAGATTCCTGTCCTTCACCTCCACCCGTCCATCGTAATGCATCCTTTGCTTCAAACCTCCAGGGGCTTTCTGCCCCTGGAGGGCAGAAGGCAAACTCCCATCAAAGACCACCAAGTCCCTGCGGGCCTCACTGGTCCCAGCCCTCTATTCCTCCCTCACCAGCCTTCTGTTTCGTGAACAGGCTGTGGGCCCACTCCTCCCTAAGGACTTCCCTCTGGCCGTTTCTTTTACCAGATCTTCACAGGCTCGTTGCCTCCTCTGAGAAGCCTGCCTGGGCCGCCCTCATCTAAAGTAGGAAGAGTTAGGGGCACCTGGGTGGCTCAGTCCATTCAGCATCCGACTTCGGCCCAGGTCATGATCTCGCGGTCCGTGAGTTCGAGCCCCGCGTCGGGCTCTGTGCTGACAGCTTGGAGCCTGGAGCCTGCTTCAGGTTCTGTGTCTCCCACTCTGCCCCTCCCCATCATGTGGTCTGTGTGTCTCTCTCTCAAATATAAACAAACATTAAAAAAATTAAAAAAAATAAAGTGGGAAGGGTTAACCTTTATGAGGGGCTCACTGTATGCCAGCCACTGTTACGGACTCTGAATATGAACGAACTACCTTACTTCATTCTCCAAATTCATAAAACTCTCTGAACTGGATCCTGTTCTCATGTCTACCTTATTGAGGAGGAAATTGGGGCTGAGGGAGAGTCTATACTTTGCCCCCAATCATTTAGGAATTAGCAGAGCTGAGGCGCAAACCAGACTGGCTTCGGGGCCTGGGTGCTTAACCATCCTCTTGGCTGTCCGTGTATTTTCATCAGAGCGTCTGTCACTACATTGAGAGTTCACGGTCCTTTATTTGTTGAGTGTCTCCGCTGCGATAAGGAGGGGAGACTTGGTCTGCCTTTCATCTCACTGAATTCCTAGCTTCCAGAATAATGTCTGGCAACATAGTAGACACTCACTATGTTTTTAGTGCACAGACAATAATTTAACTTTGTAATGATTTATTCGTATGCTGACGTATCGATAAATATTCAAAGTACACCTTACCTTAGAATTCCTACGAAAGAAAGAAGAGAAAGAAAATAATCAGATTTCCTTGAATTTCGGAAACGTAGAAGGAATTCGCCTTCTGACCAGCCCTCCCCTCTCCCCGCAAGTTATGAGGTGAACTGTTTGCATTTTTGAACGTCCCTTGTGGAATTAGGAAACAAAAACAAAAACTCCTGTCCATTCTGACCATCTTGTTCTCTCATCTGCTTGGCCCCAGACTGGATTAGATGACAGTTGCTCGGTCTTGAGCCCCGAGGAAATGTGGAATTCGGGTACTTGCAAATGTAGTTGGGGAGCAAATGCAAACAAGTGGTTAAAGTGTACTGAATACCCTGCGTAGGTGGGGGGAGCAGAAGAGCACACTACTTGACGTTCACATTTGGCAAGCTGTGCGGACGATTTGGTATCTTGCAGAGGGAGACCTTGACGTTGTATTCTGCAACGCGAGTGCCCCACGCAGAATTAAACCTTTGGGAGTTGGCCACCTTGAATACTACGTGGATGGAACTCGGACCCTGGACCCCTTTGGCTGCATCGAAGCCATCCAGTGGTTATTTTCTGGAAATCCAGTTTATCCTCTTAGGAATTAGGGAGTGCTCCTAGGGTCCCCAGGGCCCCCTCCCCCCCAGCCGTGTCTGTGCCTAAGGTGGAAGTTTTACCAAACGCCCTTCAGCTACGCCGGTAGACCGTGGGCTGCTTGGAGAGGGCTGGGACCCCACTCACTGGAGTGCTGCTGGTTCTCCACGTGCCTCCCCCCTGCCATTCCGTCCGTTCTGTGCCCTTCTCTGCTCTGGGCACCGTGGAGGACCTCTGTGGACTGCCTCCCTTGGCTCTCTTGCCCTGTGGCTCTGGTGGAGCTCAGCCACAGGCCGAGATCAAAGGGGTCCACTCTGACCCTGACCCTGGCTGAGTTCCTGTGCAGCTACAGCTCCCGTTGAGTCCCACCTTCCCCCGTGGCTGTGCCTCTCACCGGGCTCTGGTAACAGCATCCCCTCCCTTGTCCCTTCAGCTTGAGGGCTGGTAAAGGCTTCCACCTGTATCTAGTGTCCCGGCGCCTCCTCTGTCCCTGGCTGATTCCCTTACTGCCCACACCTCTCTGTACGCGGCTCATTCCTTACATTTGCGTCAAAACCCGTTTCCAGCTGGACACAGATGGTTACAGACCCCAGATCAGTGGCGTGATCCTCTCCTTCTGGTTAGCACCAGACCCCAGGTGGACCATGGTCTCACCCTGGAGGGAAAACACAGAATCGACTCAGCCATTTGTAACATGCTGTGACCTGCTAAGTTTCTAGAATGTTTCAGTAATATGAGGCTCTGTTTAGGGAGGTGACAAGTTATATTCCTGGTCCGTTCTGAAGGAGACCAAAGTTTAGTTAGGCTTGACTGCCAAGCCTGCACTGCACTGGCAGGAAATCCCCCTCGCCAGAAAGGAACACCCCGTGTAGACAGAAAGCATGTAGCGCCTTATCAGACAGACACATAATGCATTTACTTTTCTGCCCTGGACTGGCTTTCACCTTGCATCACATGCCCGGCTTTGTTAGTGCCAGCTAAGCTCTCCACTAATGGCAGGATTAGAAGCTATAGTTTAATATTAGCCAGTTTGGAAAATGGTCATTTGTTTAACAACCAAAACGTTTCTGGTCTTTTTTTTTTTTTTTTTTTGCTGTGATTGAAGGTGAGGGAAACCTAATGTGTACTGGGCACCTCTGTGCGCCTGATAATGTGATAAAGCATTTAAAATACTTGCTTTCATTCAGTCTCTTGCACAACTCTGTGCGGTCCGTGGCGTTATCCCTGCCCTGCAGACAAGGAAGTGTGGGCTCGGGGGTATCCGGCACTGGCTTGGAGGTCGCATATCTTGTTGGCTTGGTGCCGCGAGTTCGCTGTGCCTCAGTTTCCTTGTCTGTCGAGTGGGGGTAACGGTGGTACTCGTGGGGATTAGCTCCTGCGGGAACTGAATGAGACGATGTATACACAGCGCCTAGAACAGAGCTTGTACCTCATGAACACCGCAAACATTGGCTCGCTTTCTTTTCTGGTTTCAGCAGTCTGGTTTGTGGTCAAGACCCTGTTTTAAGCAGCTAGAAATATCCATCATGTTTTGATGTGGAGTAAATGAAAAGGCGATGGGAAGGTGACAAAAAGTTCTCTGACCTAATTTTAAAACACCCGCTATTTCCCTGTAATCACTTTTGCCATCTGCAAGACTTGCCGTGCCCTTACGGCATTTTTGGAGCACCCCCCTTCACCATCTGCTTTACCGTGACTTAAGCCATGCTCTTTAAACTCGGCCAGAATCCCGAAGACATCAGATCCGGTCATTAAGGATCAGTCTGTGGACCGAATGGGACTCAGCCGTGGTGGTCTGGTTTTAAATTTTGTTTTCCTTTTGCTACCGAGTGATTGCTAAGACATCTAGAAAACGTTTTGTAGGCTTTTCATTGGGTTTCGAGTTTTAAAAAAAATTCTGAAATTCTACACTCTCCAGTTCAGCGTTTCAGGAAACATGGAAAGTGCAGGTTATCTCGTGACCTGGGACTGTGGCCCATTTTCCTGAACACGTAGCGTCTTTTTCAGAGGTGGATGGGAGCAGAGGCGAGTTCACACAGGTGGCCTAATGAACAAACTTCAGTCTGAGTCCCGCCCATGGAGACTATGATTTCATGTGAAGGTAGTTTATAGAACAGAACACTTGCGAAGAAAAAAAGCAATACAGTTATTAAAAGCCACGTTTGCTTCTTGCTTTCCAGTATACACAATCAATTAGAACAGCAAAGACAGAGGTAAGTTTATCTGACATACAGAGACACATACAGACTCACAAAGTTAGTTAGAGCTTACTTGAAGGCCAAAGCAGTTTTAGCAAATTCATCTCAATACCGGACATGCAGGAATGACACGCTCACGAGAATAACCACATTCACGGTACCACAAGAATGATAAACATAGCTTGTTCGCATACCTAAGCTTGTCATATTAAAATCATCCATCACACCGTGTCACTGACATGGGTTTTGCAGTTGGACTCCCGAAGGCTTTTTTGGATGTCCCATGTTTCCTTGTGTCCAGAGCATGGAAGGAGAAAGAAAACTCCCATTAAGCCCTCACAGATGGGTAGGAGGGGGCCTGAAGGCTCGAATTCCATGACATCCACCACCTTCGGGAAACAACGATGTCAGCACCGCTCAGAAGAACAGAGGGGGTGAAACGCAGTGTGAGCGCCTGTGTATGAAGTGTGTTCAGTCTCCTCTGATAATGATTGATCCGCTGCTTGTAAAAACCTGCTGTCGTTTAATGGTGAGTGACGGACAGATTACGAAATAGAGAGTAAGTACACTTTAGGAAACATACCATACATGTGAAACTGTTGTTGAACAATTGTCAGAGTCAACTCCATACCATTGACTGACTGTTTTTTCTTGCTGAGATGGTTCTCAGGCTGTTGGAAACTGGAATGGAGATTTTTTTTTTTTTTTTCCAGGAGAAAAGGCTTTCACATCATTTGGGAGAGCAGAATTGTCTACCTTTGCCCTGTATTATCATCAGATAGGGTGACCGCAGAGGCCGCTCATGGCATTTGGTTGTGTGGCTGGGCTGGCTGATTTCCTCCTCCAAACAGATGGGAAACCAGCCTTCATTGGCGGGTTGTGCTAAGTAGGAACTCTTTTCTCCTGTTCAGCCGTGTAGCATACCGCTTCCGTCTGAGGCCATGCCATGACCGGAAGAGGGGAGAGATGGGGAAAGATTGAGGCCTGGCTCTGTACCATCCACCCATAGGATTAAATGCCTCTACTGACTCTTTCCTTCAGAGTCGGTTCTCATTTTCTCATTTTGTGAAAACTAAGGTCTTTCTATTGTTTAAAGGTGGACATTGGGTGAATGAGTGGCTCGGTCGGTTGAACACCTGACTTCAGCTCAGGTAGCGATCTCAGCTCAGGTAGTGAGTTCCAGCCCTGCCTCGGGCTCTACGCTGACAGTGCAGAGCCTGCTTGTGGTTCTCTCTCCCTCTCTCTCTGCCCCTCCCCTGCTCTCTCTCTTTCAAATAAGTAAATGAACTTAAAAAAAAACAAACAAGGTGGGTATTGTGGAATTCTCAAGGCAGTTTTAAATTTTTCAATATATATACATTTCAATAAATATTAGAGAACACTGTTTTGAAAGATAGATGGAAGAAACAGGATTTCAAAGAGGTACCTGCACCCCATGTTTATTGCAGCATTATTTATGGTCGCCAAGATGTGGAAACAACATGGGTGGACCTTGAGGGCATTATGCTAAGTGAAATAAGTCAAAGATAAATACTATATGATTTCACTTATATGTGGAACTTAAAACAAAAAACCACACACACACACACACACACACAAACACAGCACACACAAAATAAACTAAAGAACAGGAACTCTGATGAGCTAGAAGTTTTAAATGTGAGACTCCCTGATCAAAGGCACCCCCCCACCACTCCCAACGTCTTTCTTAATGCTACCAGAGTACCTGGACCTCGGTTGACCTTGGCATTCTTGAAGGTGAAGACCAACTCTGACAATAGGCTTTGCTGTCCGCCCCTTCAGTGCCCCACTTTGGTTCTTCTCTGACGATTAGAGTTGACTTCACTGATCCCGGAGGCAGAAAGGAAGCCCTTGAAATTCCAGATCCCCCAAACACCCATTTCCACAATGACCCAACAGCCCAGAATGATGTTGCTGATGACAAACCGGATTTTGTATCTGCTCAGTTGGACTAGAAACGTTCTGTTTAACGGGTGAGGAGGGATGGGTTCCCTCGGCTGCAAAGACCACTCCCAGCAGAGGCCACGTGCTGCGTGGCTGAGAATACGACAAGCCCTGGGAGCTAGGAGAATGCAAAAGGTGGTCGTGTGAAGGCCCAGAGGAAAAGCGAACCATCTGGGATCTGTTGCCTCCTAGAGCAAGCTTGCGACACATACTACCATGCCCATCCACCTGGGAGTTTAGAAGTTTTAGGAGACTTTTAGTCTGCTAAAAAGCATTTAAGGTGAAGCCAAAGTGAGTCTTTATCCAGTCTTTGCTCCAGAAGCGTCTAGATTACAGGTGGGCGTCACAGCTCTCTTTCTCATCACATACTGGCCAGTACTTAACAAGTAAAGAGAAGGAGCTGATGTGGATCTCCCAAACCACGGGAGTGGACTGGAGTGGAACCATGGACAAGGGGAAGACTTCTTTGATATTGGAGAGCCTCTTTTTGGGGGTATGTTCATGCCTGAAGAAGAGACTGCAGTGCATTTTCTTGGTGGCCAAGCCTCTCCACTTCCCCCAAAGTGTTCAACCTGATTTTTATTAAGAAGCATGGGGGCACAAAGCTAGAGTCATCAAAACAGTCTGGTATTAGCATAAAGATAGACCCGTATATCAGTGGACCAGCATAGAGAGCCCACAGATAAACCCACATGTGTGTGGTCATTTAACCTATGACCAGGGAGCCAAGAGTACACAACGGGGGAGGGACAGTCTCTTCAATACATGATGGTGTGCTGGGAAAACTGGACAGCCACATGCAAAAGAATGTGTGTTCTTACAGCACACACAAAAATCAACTCAAAATGGATTATAGACCTAAAAGTAAGACCGGAAACCATAAAACTCCTGGAAGAGAGCATAGGCAGTAAGCTCCTTGACATTGGTCTTGACAATGATTTTTTGAAGTTGACACCCAAAGCAAAGGCAACAAAAGCAAAAATAGACAATTGGGACAATGTGAAGCTAAAAGACTTCTGCAGAGCAAAGGAAACCATCAACAAAACGAAACTTCCGGCAGCCTGCTGAGTATGAGGAAACATTTGCAATCGTATATTTGATAAGGGGGTTAGTATCCAAAATATATAAAGAATTCCTACAACTTAATAACAGTAAAAATTTTTGATTAAAAAAATGGGCAGAGGATCTGAATATTTTTCCAAAGAAGACATACAGGGAGCCAGCAGGAACACAAAAAGGTGCCCAATATCACAAATCATCGGGGAAATGCAAATCAAAACCACAATGAGATATCACCTCACACTTGTCAGAATAGCTATTATCCAAAAGCCAAGAAAGGAATGTTTTAGGGAGGAAAGAGAACCCTTCTGCACTGTTGCTAGGAAATGTAGATTGGCACAGTCCCTATGGAAAACAGTATGGAGGTTCCTGAAAAAATTGAAAATAGAGGGCTCCTGGGTGGCTTAGTTGGTTAAGCGTCTGACTCTTGATTTCGGCTCAGGTCATGATCTCAGGGTTCATGAGTTTGAGCCCCACATCAGGCTCAGCACTGACAGAACGGAGCCTGCTTGGGATTCTCTCTCTTCCTCTCTGTCTGCCCTCCCCTGCTTGCTCTCTCAAAAAAAAAAAAAAAAAAAAATAGAGCTATGATCCAGCCATCTAACTTCTGAGTATCCATCCAAAGGAAATGAAAACAGGATTTCAAAGAGGTACATGTATCCCCATGTTCATTGCAGCATTATTTATGGTTGCCAAGAAACGGAAACAACATGGGTGGGCCTTGAGGGCATTATGCTAAGTGGAATAAATCAGAGAAAGATAAATACTATATGATTTCACTTACATGTGGAATCTTAAAAAAAAAAAAAAAACCATACACACACAAAAATAAAAATAAGACCAAAAACCACAAAACCAAGCTCATGGATACAGACAACAGATTGGTGGTTGCCAGAGGCAGAAGATGGGGGGGGGGGGGGGGGGGGGGAAATGAATGAAGGGGTTCAAAAGATACAGATTTCACTATAAATAAGTCAAGGGGATGTAAGGGACGGCATGGCCACTATAGTTAATAATGCTGTATTGCCTATCTGAAAGCTGCTGAGAGTGAATTTTGAAAGTTCTCATCACAAAAAAAAAAAAAAAAATTCTGTAACTACATGTAGTGATGGATGCTTAGTAGACTCCCGTGGTGATCATTTCACAATATATGCAAATATCAAACCGTCACGTTATATATCTGGAACTATGGTGGTTACCCCTCAGTGAGAAAAAAATTTTTAAAAAGCAGCACGGGAGAAAGAAATATGTGTTAGAATGCTGTCCTCCGTGAGAACCCATTTGAAAATCATTTTGAGTGATTTTTCTGCACAGAGATGGTTATGTTTTTTCTTATGCAAGAGTATTGCTGTTAGCAGGACATGTGCTTTATGTTGTTTAACCAGTGGGGATGTGGTTTTGCCAACTCCTCTACCTTTTTTTGAAATTGATGTGACCATTATTTGCAGGGACAGCAGGCGGTCCTGGCTTGCACTCTATGATCTGGCATGGAGTTGTGTGCATGAAACATTAGCTTATATGCAATCCTCCCCCCCCCCCCCCCCACCATAAAAAAAAAAAAATGAGTGAATGTCTGTAGACTCCCAATGAGTTAGTCAAATTACAGTTCTCTCCCTCCATTGAAAGCCTCGGAGAATCTCTGCATCGGAAGTCTTGCCCACAAGATCCAGGAGGTGTACTGGGTGTGAGCATGTGCGCGTGCACCACGGTGTGCCTCACATGCATGTGCGTGTGTCCCTCACGCGTGGGACACACGTGTGCTGCATTGTGTTGCCCTGTGCGCTGCATCACAGGGGTACGTGTGTCCGAGGGCACAGAGCTCAGCGAGCCTTAGGAGGCTGTCCCTCTGCACTGAGAAGTAGGACATTAGTGAACGCTGACAAAACAACGAGACCTTGGTTATGTTGTGCAAAAAACAATTGGGTTTCTTGTTAAAAATAACACGCATGACGGGGTGCCTGGGTGGCTCAGTCTGTTAAGCATCGGACTGCGGCTCAGGTCATGATCTCACGGTTCGTGGGTTCCAGCCCCGCGTCAGGCTCTGTGCTGACAGCTCAGACCCTGGAGCCCGCTTCGGATTCTGTATCTCCCTCTCTCTCTGCCCCTCCCCTGCTCATGCTGTGTCTCTCTCACTCAAAAATTAATAAACATTTAAAAAATTAAAAAAAAATAACACCCCATGAGGAAAAATGTCTGCTCTCTCAGTAATGACCACAATCCCTTGCCTGGGCACTAGCCCTCAGTGAGGAAGAGGGAGCATCGCCCAGGAGTGGCACTGCTGCACCTTTGAGGTCCCCAGTGGTGGGTCGACAGGTGGTCCGGTAGAGCTGACCATGGGTCTTCCTCTTTTGAAACTAGGAATTTCCCGGCCATTTTGCGATCTAATCTTCATAAGGACCTGGGACAACTGTGTCTCCTGTGTGCAGGGCTGAGGCGGTCTGATTTGGTTCCACCTTTCCTTCTTTAGTGACTGCCCTTCAAAGGGACTTGCTCTATTGCTGGGCGAATTGGAGGCCCAGTCACTGAAGAACGGAGCAGGAGAGGCCATGGGACGCCACTTCAGAGCAGGCCTCTGTCACACTCCACGGGCTCTCCTACAAGGACAGGGCGATTTGATGTCTGGCCAGTCCTCACAGGCTAAGGGGCAAAGTGAGCCACCTCTCCTCACCAGACACCAGTCTCCTGGCAAAGAGGTCTTCTTCTGCCCCTCCTCTGTCCCTTCAGGAATGCCAGGAAAGAAGAGGGACGAAAAGCTAAAAGTGTCTCCCCTTCTCCACCCACCCGGAGGCTGAGTCTGCGTGATCGGTTCTCACGCGGACAGTCTCTGTCCCCTGAACCCAGTGAGCAAGCCACGGCGTTTCATTTAATATTATACTCACTTTTAACCTGGGGAGAATCCATCGTATCCTAGTCGGCGTGGTTAAGTCTTGGTTAATATTGAACTGTGTCGTGTAGCACAGTCTGGGTGCACGCGGCCTCGAAGCGAGAAAACGGAGGCGATCGGCCTGTGTCCAGTCACTGCTGAGTTCACAGAAGCGGAGTGGGCAGCGGGGGCAGGAGGCATGAACACTTGCCCCGGAGTTGCTATTTCCAACCCTGACGGTCTGCCGACTGGAGTAACAGACCCACAGAAGCTTTTCAGCCATAAGTAGAATACAGTCCCTGGTGCCTCCTTTCCAGATGAGCTGCTAGAGGGGAGAATTTGAGACACTGCCTATGGGGATATTCCAAGAAATTCACACATTAGGAGCCGAACAACCACTTAGGTGAAGGTTTGCTCTGATGGGACGGACCTGTGATAGGAAATGTGGTGTTTCAGAATCTGGCAAAACTCGGGATCAGACAGGTGACTGATTACAAGTTGTTAGAAATCTCAAATGCTTGGCTTGCTCGCTGCCTGTGGTGATTTTTATGATGACACACATTCCAGAAACACTAATCGCACCTTCCCAACCGTCTGTGGAGACCTGATGATTCTCTTGCCATCATCCTTCAGCAAGGCCAAAGTTCATCTCTGCCTTCCATCGTAACTTAGCTGTCTTGATTGAACCGTCACATTTGGAGCTGATTAGCAACACGTATCTCGACAGTCATTTCCTTCCTACCTCTCTCAGTGACCACACTGTCCACTTTTCCAGCGAGGTGCTCCTATCTAGGGCAGCTGGGGCTGAAAGGGTCAGCCATCAACACTGGAGATTAAATCTGTGTAAGCAAATAGACTCCAGTTTACTGCCTGCTCTGGAAGCCCCTCCCACCAGCCCGCATTTTCTCCTCTGCATGCCATTTGCGGTAGATAAATAAATCCATGCAAAAATTTTTTTTAAAAGGTACAGTTTTAAGACGAGGCTATAGGAAAGGGAAAAGCTGTTACCCAAAAGTGCGTGCAGTAAAAATCCCATGCTATTGCTTAAGGAAAGGTCGGCTACAAGTTCCACTCAGGATTTCCTAGCAGTTACAACTAAGGAAGAGTCATGATTTCTCCTCCCCCTCCTCCTCCCCCTCCCCCTTCTCCTCCTCCCACCTCTCCTCCTTCCAAAAACAAAGGAAGGAAATGCAGTGTCCTTCCATCACCCACTGTCCTTCTCCTTGGCCGCCTAGACTGTCCCAAGCTATGGCACGAAATCCACGAAATATTCGCTATTCCTCAACTCCGTGTTACTGAAACACAAGCTAACGTTGTCCAACACAGGCCACAATGTCCTTGTTATCTCTCCTGATACCTCTCTCACCAGATCCACTTAGGTTCAACCAGCTCTTAACTACCCATGCGAATGGGTAGGTTAAATAGTAGCTTGCATAATCCAAATGATCAGATGCCCTAAAAATCACTGGAGTGCCTTACTTTTTGTTCTCTCCCAGCATCCAGCAGATTTATATTCATAATTAAATGCTGAGCTGAGGCTAAGCTGACATTTTGGAATTAAAATTATGTTAACATTTAAATTAAAACAGCTATTGATTCCCGCTTTTGGAAGAAAGAAAACCACCAGAGAGCAAGTTATCCTTGAAAGAGAGATTTTGAAAAATGGAGAATTCCTTTTCATCCAGTAGCAACCTGCCTGCTTATTTGGACAGAATTATAGCTTCAATCTTAGAATGATCGCCCTGCTGATGAGCACCGACTATATATCTGGATATGCATTTTGGGTCAAGACTTTAGGCGGCTGCTGTGGGTCCCAGCCCCCTTGGAGGGAGCGTCTGATTGCAGGGGCCTGAGTGCTACAGAGTTTGTCCGTCTTCCCTGAAATTATTTCCACTAATTCTTGGTCCCTTGGAATCGCTTCCCTAAGTAAAAACTCAGCCTTTATTCAAAGACCCGGGAACGTCTCATATTATTAGTATTGGTAAAGCCGGGTTTAAAGCATTTCCTTCCAAATCTTTGCTTGTTTTTATGGTGGAAGAGGAGGAAGACTCACCTTCTATCAGTTGTGGCTGCTAAGAAGTCCTGAGTGGAACTTATAGCCGACCTTTCCTTAAGTAAGAGTGTGGGATTTTACTGCGTGCACTTTTGGGTCACGGCTTTTCCTATAGTCTCATCTTATAATTGTGCCTGTTTTAGTTTTTGCGTGGATTTACTTATCTATCATAATATTACTGAGCACATTTTTCTAGGCCGCAGTGAGTCCTTTCGGGAATGAGGTGGCATGAATAATATAGACAGAATGAAGGCGGCACATTAACAGCAACGCTACAGGTGGGGTTCTTAGTCATTCTGTCAGATGGGCCTTGCTTAGGGAGCCAGAAGAGGAAGGCTCCTTTTTAAATATGGTAAAATCTATATGTGAGACACTCAGGGAGTGAGGCTTTCACAGAAACCCAGAGATGATGGCATCCTTACAAACACCCACGTGTTATATCTTCATACCCTGGAAATTTTGCTCAGTGAAATGGGCATCATCTCGTCTCTTACTGCTTTGTATGTGAGCCCATCTACCATTTCAGGCACAGAAAAATGTCACCGATGGTGTGGAGTGCCTGTCTGTGACCACGCTTGAGGACAGCTCAGAGTCTGTGGCGTTGAAGGTCGATGTTCAATTTGTGTATGGTGGGCGGGGAAGGTGGCACAGGCATACCTGTGAGGGATGGGACTCCCGCCACCACTGCTACCCAGGCACCCCCTACCTGCTACATTTTGGTTGGCTGGCTCCCGTGCCTATGTTTCAGGAATAGCATCCTTGGGTCTTTAGTGTGTCCTGTGGTTTTCTTAGTGCCTAGCTTTGTATCAACTCCTTAAAAAAAAAAAAAAATCAAGGAGTTGTTAGATTATATTTCCATTTTCTTTCATTAGGAAGCCCTGTCTGCCTTTTTTTTAAAAGAAGAATTTCGTGGTTTCTCATCAAGGTGTAATCTTGTTTTATTCTTATTCATTTATTGTCATGGTGGGGGAGGATAAAATGGTTTCCCCACGAGAATTCCAGTCAACTATTTGCCTGTCATGTTGGTGATTTCCTCCACCCTCCCCTTCCATGGCTCCCTAAGAAAGACCAAAGCAAATTAAGAAGGAACAAATGCAATCTGACAACAAAGCAGGCTTTGTCTTGATAAATACAATCATCGCCCCCCCCCCCCCCCCCCCCCGCCAAAGCATTTAAGTCCTGTTGGGTAAATGAATGATTCTTTGCTTATATCTAAGGAGAGAAAACACATGAATTTATAGTCTGGGTCCTCAAATAACTCCTTTGCCTTTCTCACTCTGATCCAACTTGCTGGAAATTAAATAAAAGCAAATACCCAGGGGACAGAGGTGGGTTGGAGAGGCTGGAAGCTTTAAGGAGATGTCTTTAAGAAAAAGAATACAAAAATATCTTCCTTTTACGATTTTTTTATGAAAACATGTGGTCATGTGAAAATACTGCCCAAGCATGTGAGATCCCTGAAGCTTAAACTTTATTGGCTTCATGGTAAGTCCACTTCTGTGGGTTCCATATTGTAACAAATGTCCACCTATACTATGCACACTTCAACTCGCTACTCGTGTACTTGAACACAGGGAACGTAGGAATGACTGTACAGGGACTAGAGAGGATTAGAATAGATAAGTATAAACGTTAAGACCACAAGATTACATATTAGGTTTTGAACATGCAGACGTACTTTCCTATCTTTGTTGAGTGTCACCATTTCTACAGATCATACCCAGGCGTGATCTCTTCTTGTCCTGACTTGGAATTGTCTGCTTTAAGGGGGAGGTAATCAATTTAATACATTATCATTCACTCAGACAAGCAGACTCAAACACTGTTCTCTGATTGGACTCATGCTGAGCAATTCCCTATTCTAGAAGCCAGGTGTGATGGGCAAGAGGAAGGGAAGGCATGGGGGCAGGGAGCATATTGCCACTTGGCAGAGCTTGGCGTTTTATTCTATTTTTTATTTTTCAGGCAGTTCAGATACTGGTCTGGAGATCCCCATTGAGGAGGGTTCTCTGGGTCTCTGTGGTCTCATTCAGCCGGGATTTGTCCTGCTTACTGTCACTCCGTTCCCCGTCATCTGTGCCGCTCACCTTGACCAAGCAGAGGACATTCTGGAAGCTCTTCTTGAAGTTGTCAGACAAGAAGGCATACAGGATAGGGTTGGCACAGCTGTTAGCATAGGTGAGGACCACCACAAAGTCAAACATGCCTTTAAGCGCTGGGGTGGGATTGATGGCCACAGACACGGAGGAGACATTGAATATGTAGAAGGGGAGCCAGCAGAAAATGAAGACGGCCACCACTATGGACACCATCCGGGTGACCTTCTTCTCAGACTTTTTCCTCTTGGAGGAACCCACGCGGATCCCAGAGGACTTCACCTTGATGATAATGAACAGGTAGCAAAGACAAATGATGGTGAGGGGCACCAGGAACCCCAAGATGAAGGTGTAGATAATGAACCCTGTGTACCATGCCCCAGATTCACCTGGCCAGTTGATGGTACAGCTGCTTCTCCCCCACTGGTTGCTCCGAAGCCCAGCATAGATCATGATGGGCAAGATGACCAGCAGAGACACTCCCCACACAGCCACATTGACCATCTTGGCCGTTCGGGGTCTCCTCCACTTGGCCGACTTGATGGGGTGGACCACAGCCAGGTATCGATCAATGCTCATGACTGTCAAGCAGAAAATGCTGGTGAACTGATTGATGCCATCCACAGTCATGACCACCCGGCAGATGGCCTTGCCAAAGGGCCAATGGACCAGAGCCACCTGCATGGCCAGGAAGGGCAGACCCAGCATGAAGAGCTCGTCCGCGATGGCCAGGTTGAGGATGTAAATGTTGGTGATGGTCTTCATCTTGGCATAGCGGAGGATGACGTAAATGACAAGCGTATTGCCGCACAATCCAATGATGCAGACTACAAAATATATGAACGTGAGGACTGCGTTGCTGGTCAGATCATAGTATGGCTCTGTCTGGTTGGAGCCGTTGGCCGCCACCACAGAGCCATTGAGGTCAAAGGGAGGGGAAAGCCACGGGCGGCTCTCGTTGAGTAGCTCGTACTCCATGTCCATGGCTGCCTTACACTCCTCTAGGCCGGTTCCAGCCAGCCAGAGATCTTACTCTCACCTTAAGGTGTCCTGGAGGCAAAGGATCCACTGTGACATCTGCAAGGGAAAAAGGAAGACGGGTCCACCAGTCAGAGGCTTACACTCGCGCCAGCTTTCCGGGTCTCCGGTTTACCCTCTCAGACATGCCCTGCAGTCGAAAAGCGTGTTCTCTTTCTGCATCAGCATTAGAGCTACTGACCCATTCTTATCAGTGTGCAGACTCTTTGAGTTGTTTTTCCACCGGGGGTGGGGGGGGAGTAGGGAGATGGGGGGAAGGGTTTGTTTGGGTCGGGTCATCATGGTTGACCTTGTCATCTTTGGTGACGCATGTGTGGGACATGGCTGAGGCTGAAAAAAAAAAAAAAAAAAAAAAAAAAAAAGGACTTTGATTCCTAAGAAGTTGACTGGTCCAGACTGTAAAAAGGCAGAGCATGAAGTCCCACCACTGACTCTGAGGGGTCTGACACGGGCATTCTTGGCCTTTTCCCTGTGAGGACATCTCCACAGACTTGCCGACTGCTTTGGAGTCTTTTCATTCTAAAAATCCCAAGTGGAAAAATCCCAGAGTTTAGAGGTAAAGCAGAAGGGTTCTACCATGAAGCCTGTGTGACCTCGTGCCACACGACCACTCTCACTCTCTCTCATTTGTGAAAATGGGGGCGTCACGGGGCACCTGGGCGGCTCAGTTAAGCGTCCAACTCTTGATTTCGGCTCAGGTCATGATCTCACGGTTTATGGGATTGAGCCCCACGTGGGGCTCTGTGCTGACAGCATGGGACCTGCTTGGGATTCTCTCTCTCTCTCTCTCTCTCTCTCTCTCTCTCTCCCTCTCTCTCTCTGCCCCTCCCCTGCCTCTCTCAAAATAAATATTTTTAAAAATGGGGGCATCATGGAGGTTAAGGGATGAAATGTATGTGGAAATGCCTGGCATTGTGCTGAGCTCATAATCAGAACTAAAAAAAAAAAAAAAATCTTCTTTCCCCCTTTTTTCCTCTGCCATCTGAGTTAGCTCTAATTTATTGAAATCTACTCACATAATGAATAAATTTATAGTCTTAAATATCAAAAATAAAAATCTGGCTTGCTTTTATATTTAAAATGCATGTTTTAGTTTAGTTTGTTTCTTCTGTTTTCGTTTCTCCAATACCCAGTGCTTGACCTTCGCATGCTTCACAGAGTCCCTGGGGGGGGGGGTTACTCCCTGGGGGCGGGGGGGGGGGGCGGTTTACTGCTCCGGAATGCTCATCTTCTAACACTCCAGCGGATTTGCCTGGGATCCCCTGGTTAAGGAGGAAAACAGGAGCCAGGTGTGAGGGAGGCAGGCTCATTCACAGAAGTGCATTCCCAACACTACCTGGTTCATTCATGACTCTATCCCCTTGATCTTCACCTTCACTTCACTATGAAGTGGGATAACTGTCCCCGTTTTACAGATGAGAAACCGAGGCTTAGGGAGTTGAAGTAATTTGCTCCCATTCCCTTGTATGTAACTGGTGGAGCTGGGATTTAAACACAAGACGCTCGACTCTTCTGCGTTTTTCACAGCATCATATCTGCTGCTCGGTGGACTGGAAAACTAGTGGCTGATAATTGGGCTTTGGTTTAAAACAGCTGACTCCTGTTTTACGTTAGCTCTCAGAGAATAATTGTAACTCCGCTGGCTTGGCCCAAGTCATAAAACAATAGCCCATCACATAATTAGGTGATTTATCTACTGTCATGAAAAAAAAAAAACCAGTGCTTGTGGGGGGGTGGTGGGCAGATTCTTTGTTCTGCACACCAGGGATATAGGAATGAACAGGGCATGTCTGGTGCCCTCTGGGAGGTGGTAATTTAGGAGGGGGGGCAGGCAAGGAAGCCAACTCCTATTGGGTGTGAATTGCATGGAGAAATGAACAAAGGGCTTAAGAATGCCTTCCTCTCCTGAAGGATTCAGAGGAGGCTTCATAAGAGGAATGTGTAGGCTGGGTCTTGAATATATGAAGAATAAAGCAGGAAGGGCAGGAAGGAGGTCATTCCAGGAAGAGAGAAGATGGTAAAGGGCCGGTGTGCTCAGCACACAGTGGGAATAATTCACTTGGTGGACACATCTCTCCCGAGCAGGGCACTTTCCCTGGTGCCTGAGTGAAGATTGGAGATCGCTCCTTTATGCTTGGAGAGACTGCTAGTGAGCTATAGGGGACTTAGCCACCAACAAGTTCTAGAGAATCCTTGCCCACCTTTGCCTCTGATTCATTCTGCACTGCCAGGCACAATTGTTTACCCTCTCTATGCTAATTTCCCTACCGGGCAACTATCTGTAAAGTGGGGTCTGGGCTCTGTGGCTGACCTTTCTGCAAAGTACTTTGGGGACCCAGGATTTAATGTCTTCGTTGGGTAAAAAGCATAAACTGGCAGCTCTTAGAAACCGAAATTATAAAGAAACCATTTTGGGTATCCCTGGATTAATTTGGGTTGTTTCCACTATTATTCTAACCGTCTTATTGGTCCTTTAATTCTACAGACCCAGAATCCTGTTGAAGCCACCTGCACTGGGGTGTGTATTCATCACTAGCATTTCCAAGGTCCCGTCTACGTAACATGCAAGGTCACACTTCAGTGTCTGGGTGAGCCTGAACACCTCTGGGGGACAGAGCGCTGTCTAGAGCTTTGGAGATAGAGATGATGACGGTGGAGGACAGTGAGGGAGGGTCACATGCTGATCTCCAGCCCTAACTCTGCCTTTTTGGCTGGGGTCTCCCTCAGTGGGATGGAATTGCCTAAGGTGATTGTTTTTCTGAAATAGGCTGTGAAGCAGCAGCACATAGCGTTCAGGGCTTGGTGAGGGTGACAGAGGTGGTAAGCTGGTGAGCCAGTCCAGAGTGGGAGCCCTCTCCAAGGAAGAAATGAGTTTAAGTCACAGTGACTCTTATTATTTGGTCAACAATGAAGTCAGCTGCCTAAGGTCTCCGAGTGACCTTCTGCTTCATCTGGGTCCCGGGGTAAGTGGAGTCCCATGCCAGGCAATCAATGCCTGTTGGATTGGGGTTAAGTTAGACGCACAAGGAAGCTTGGCTAGAATTCTGCTTGCTTTATTTTTCCAGCCTAAGAGTTAGTCACTGGCAACGGCTAGTTGTCGATCTCCTCTGAGACTGAGTCTGGGCTATGTTGGAGAGGAGGGTGAGAATGGTCTGGGGTATCCCTTGCCCTTCCCGGAGCCTGTGAATTGAGTGTGGGCATTGGGACTGGGCATCAGGAGCGGTCCTAAATCCTGTTGGGCTCCAGCTTTTCCCTTCTTCCCAACATTCCACCCCAAGCCCCCCATTCATTCCTCACCACCACTTCCCCAGTGGCCAGCTAAACAAACCCAAGTAGGTCTCCGGCCAGCCATAGCTCAGCCCTGCTGGTGGAAGACACAATAGTCAGGTGCTAGCCACCGCGGCAATACAGCGTCTGAGGAAAGCCCAGGCAGCCTGGCCAAAGGGCATGGGGGAGAGGTAAGACTGGGGACAGTCCATTTGGTTCCCCAGGCTGGCACAGAAAATCCTCATCACTCAATTCCACGGCCCTCAGGTCCAAGGGTTTCTTAAAGAATCCTCTGCTATTTCCAGGAGGATGATGGGGGAGATTAAAGACTGTCGTGCCAGCACTCCCCGTCGCTAAACGCAGAGGTGGTGGCCGAGGCATCAGGGTGGCCCGGAGCTGTTAACAGCCGCTTGGGGGCTTGCCCGGCGGCTCCCGGGCGCGGGCCACCTCAGGGGTTGGGTCTTTCCAAACATAGGCGAACTGTCCTCTCCTCCCCGGTGCTGGGGAAGGAGTCCCTAGACCTCTCGGGATCCGTCTCCCAGGCGGGGAAAGGAAAAAGAGAGGAGAAGCCACCCTTTTTCTCTGCTCCACCGCCTGCCCCTTACAGGCTTGGATCTCGAATGCACGCCCCGCAGGAGCCCCCAGCAGTGACACCCTCCACCCCCGTCCCAGCCGGCTTCGCTCTCCTAGCGTGGGGGCTCTTTTGCAGGCGGCTGGGAGAGAAGTTGTCCCCCGTCGCAGCTACCACCTGGACGAGCCGGCTGGGGGACGAGGACTGGACAAGGGCGCATGCCACGCACACCAGCCTGCGGTGGTGCGGACGCGTCCGATCCCGCACACACGATCCACAGCCCTCACTCACTCCAGGGCACCCGCCGTCGTTCCTTGCCACCAAAATCGCCGCCCAAAAGGCACAGGGGCGGAGAACCACGCTCCGGGACCTACTCTCGGGCACACCGAGGCGCGCACCACCATGCAGCGCAGATGCACCCAGGTGCCCAAGTGCGTCTCTCTCTCTCTCTCTCTCTCTCTCTCGCACACGCACACACGCCTCACCTTTGCTTTTCCGCTGCAATCGGCTAGCTCGGCTCGTCGGCACCCAGCAACCGTCCCCAACCCCGCCGGGCGCCCAGGCGCGCAGCAGCTTGGCCGGCGCCTGGCGCTCGGCGGCCCGCGCTGCCGGCTCCCGCTCGCCCCTCGCGCCGCCCGGAGCCCAAAGGGCCCGCAGACCCCCGGCGCCGAGCGCGGACTGAGGCTCGGGCGCGGGTGGCCGAGCGAGCGCGTGCGCGCGGGTGGCTGCGTCGCCGGGACTGGTCCCGCGGAGCCCGGGCCCCTCGGCACATTTCCCCACGCGCCTCCCCCCCGCCCGGTTACGTCACGGCAGCTTCGCTCCGCCCGCTGGTCCGTAGGAGGACGGGGCTGAGCCGCGTGGAGAACCCGCCGGGGGCTGCGGGGCCGAGCTCACCGGGGCGGGGGCGTGAAGGGCCGAGCGATCCCGGCCTCCCGGACGCTCGTGGCGGGGACACGCGCTGCGTTCCCTCTTACCGCTTGCACAGGATCGGGTGTGTTTCGGCCAGCATATTCCGTGCGGCTGGAGTGGCGGCCCGGGGGACCCGGACCCGCGCCGGGACCTCGGCGCCGGGACCTCCGCCATCTCTCGTCAGACAAGTTTGCAGAGCCGGTCGTCCCGGGGCGCAGGGCCGCGGGGACAGCAGGGAGGAAATGGGTGTGGGGGAAAGCACTTCATGCAGTGGCCAGCACCCCTCCGGCCCAGCGTGTGAGCCGGCACATGGGTTCCAGAATTCAGCTGGAGGCTCAGCAGAGGACTCGTGCCCTCTCCCAGCTTTCCGTGCTCGGAGGTGCACAGGCATACAGCCAGTCGCCCGCCTGTAACGCTGTCCGACGGCACCTGTTGGCGGGACCCAGCTCCCGCTCCCCTCCTGCGAGCTGTGCGTGAGCAAGAGGGGACACGCAGGAAATGGGAGCTGAATCCCCCGGGGAAAGCGTTTTCTTTTCTTTTTTTTTACTGTTTATTTATTTTTGAGAGGCAGAGAGACAGAGCACGAGCAGGGGAGGGGCAGAGAGAGGGAGGCACAGAATCCGAAGCAGGCTCCGGGCTCTGAGCTGTCAGCACAGAGTCCGACCCGGGGCTCGAACTCACAAACCGTGAGATCATGACCTGAGCCGAAGCCCGATGCTTAACCCACTGAGCCACCCAGGCGCCCCCACCCCCCCCTCTTTTTTTTTTTTTTTTTTACATCGTTTTCATTTTTGACTGTGATGACTCAGCTTCTGTTCCAATAGATTAATAAGTCATAATCGATCCTGCAGCCTCTCCTTATTCACCCTCCTCCAAGCGCAGTGGCAAACTCACCACCCTGGGTACAGTTTTAGAAGACGGGGAACAGAAAGCAAACACTAATTCCAGTTTTGTCTATGGGCTGACAAGTCCAGAGGCTGCGTGCGGAGCGGGTAGCGGGAACCCTGGAGATAGGTGAGTCACCTGGGAAAGAAAGTGCCCGGTTGGGTAGCAGTCAGCGGCAAGTGTCTGTCTGGGCCACACTGTGTCCTGGGGTAGCTGCTGCAGGGGGTGAGGGATCAGGGTTTCCTTGGGTTTCGTCTCTTTCTGAGCTGTTGGTTATGATGGGGCTTGAATCCCTCTTGCTAGGGTCCGGGAGTGAGATGGAAGTGGAGTGACTGGTTGCCTCATGTTCCAAACCATCCAGGAACCAGCTTCTCTCTCGACTCCTGTGTGCAGGGTAGAGGGGCTGGGGCAGGTGGCTCACTAGAAGAGGGGTGTCCCTGCTCACTGTTGGCTGGGAGAGATGGGGGTCTTGAGGGTACCAGGAGGGCAGAGTGGGATTGAGCTCAGAACTCCGCATGCTCTGCATGCCCAGGGCACGCAGCTGGTGCAACAACCCCTGTTGCCATCTCCAGTTTAAAACCAGTGACCCGACTGGTTTGTAGGAAAAGGAAGACCCACACAGCGCCCATTCTGCTCTCCTTGCGATCATGCTGTCTTCTTGAAGGTCTTGAACATGTGTCGTTTAAAAAAACAAAGTAACCACAAGTTTTGGGGCGCCTGGGTGGCTCAGTTGGCTAAGCGTCTGGCTCTTGGTTTCGGGTCAGGTCATGATCTCACAGTTCGAGGGTTCGAGCCCCGCGTTGGAGTCCCTGCTTGGGATTTTCTCTTTCTTCCTCTCCCTCTGCTCCTCCCCTTTCTCTCTCTGTTTCTCTCTCTCTCTCTCTCTCTCTCTCAAAATAAATAAATACACTTTAAAAACATAACCACAGTTTTGTAACCTGCACGAGAAAGAACCCCTGGCTTTCAATGCCTCTATGCACCTGCCCCCGCCCCGACCACAGTGGCCCTGATTGGACGATGCTTGGTTTGTTTTTCTTCCTGTTTTAGTACGAGTACCGTACCAGCAAGAGCAAATTGCTCCCGGAAGATCAGGATCATCTTCCTTCAAGGCAGCTTGGGTGGTGAGCTGGTACCCTTCTGTGTGCCCGTTGGTTTGCAACCCTGGGAACTCTCTAGTGAAATCTGAGAGTGGCGCTTTACACAGAGGGCAGAGAGAGACTGAGGAAATAGGCAAGCCAGTCCGGATTGGTAGGTGGTGGTTTTAAGAAGCAAGAGAATTGACTTAGGAGGCTTGCCTTGGGTGCTGCCAGAATCTTAAAAATGTCTATAGAGGCCTTCTAGACCTGATGGTCTCAGTAATACCTTATTCTCTCAAGGCTGCACCCTTGAAGTGAACCCTAGTATGGGAAAAATGGGTGAAGCATACATTTCAAGGACAGGGAAGGAGGATAATGGGTGACCCACCTCTTCCCAACAATGTTCCTTTTTATTTAAAAAAATTTTTTAGGTTGATTTTTTTTTTGAGAGAGAGAGAGAGAAAAAAAAAATATGAGCGGGGAGGGGCAGTGAGAAAGGGGGACAGAGGATCCGAAGCAGGCTCTGTGCTGACAGCACAGATGTGGGGCTCGAACTCACGAACCGTGAGATCATGACCTGAGCTGAAGTCTGACACTTAACCGACTGAGCCGCCCAGGCGCCCCTCCAACAATGTTCTTTATCTCAGAGATGGAGTGCGGTGAAATCCCCCTTCCTGTCCTTAACTTGTGAAATCTCTCCTTGCCTAATGTCAGGTTGGAAAAAAATGCTGGTCCAGTCCACCTCAGGTGCACCTGTCTCTTGTGCAGGGCAGAGTGAATGGGGTTGAACAGCATTGACCTTGACAGCAGAAAATGTGTACTCTAGAGTGATTGTTGATTTTGTCTGGATAATGTACGCCTCCCCCTCGTCCCCCTTTGAATGCCTCGAAAGGCATTGACTTTGCTGCCACCTGTACTCAGCAGCCTTCCTGAGGCTCCCTCGTTGACTCCTAATGGCTATTCTTTTGACTGTCCTCTCCACCTGCCCAGTGAAGTCTGCACTGTCACACCTGGGGCTGCCTCGACTTCTCTGCGGCTCAGTTAGTAACCAAGTAACACAACCGTGAGCCGGAGAAAGAGAGCGGGTGGGGAGGAGATAACCCGAGCACTGGCTTGTTTGATATCTTTAAAGCAATTAAATAATCCCCTTCCCCCTTTCAGCACTTATCGGAGAGACAATAGACAACAGGAAATTAAGAACAGAAGCAGGAAAAAGGGCCAGGGGTGGGAACTCAGCCTGTAACATGGGGTGGGAGGGGCGCTACTCTGTTCGCTGCTTTGGTGAGGAGTTCACAGCCTTAGGAACACGGCTGTGGATACAAATCCCAAGTAGGTCATTACATCCCTTAGCGGTTTAATAAGCTAAATGGAGGCGGGGGGGGGGGGGGAAATTGTTCCTCTGCAATCAGTTAGTGGACGTTAAGTCTCGCAGTTGAGCCTGAAGGGCAAGTTAGAGATCCCCCAGAGGAGGGTTGGACCTGGTCGGGAATGGTTCAGGCCAATCCAGGCATCCAGTGTGGTTTTTATTGACTCTGTGGGAATGCCAAGGACAAAGTTTGCCACTTCTATTAATGTGGAAAGAGCAACGCTCCTGTTGTGGAGAACATTCAGATGGACGGAGGAAGAGAAGGTCCCGGCATGATGAGTGTATTTTCTGGACTACCTGGAGGGACACTATTTTCAGCTGTTTTGTCGCTTGTCATCCCTAAACCAACTGCACTTGGCCAAAATTGGGATGTCACCTTCCACATTCTGTCTCTGAGGTTGCATCTTGTACCTGGTGGCACAAAAAATCCTTTCCCACATCGGAGTCCTGACCTTTAGTTTGGAAGATATAGAATATTTAATATTTAAACAATTTCTTTTAAAGACCTGGCCACTTGGCAGAGTGGGTTTAATGGTCTCTTCGGATACAGAAGGGGTTAACGTGAGGACCAGTCTTCGCTTCTCTCTCTCCCCCACCCCGTGACAGACAGGTTTGGCTTGACACTTCACCCCTTTATTCTATTAACATCCTCAATCCGTACAGAATACAATGGCTGAGTGCTCGAGCAGGCCTTAGAACCTTGCTGGAAACCACTGCAAATAAGTCTAGACCCAGGGATCATGGTTAGAAGACACCCAGGCTTAGACATTATTCCTTTTTCTCTCGCCTCCCCCATTCTGGCAGAAATGCACATAAATGGAATCCGGGACCCAGAGGGACCTTAGACATTCTCAAGTTTATAGCCCGCATCCCATCATTATACAGGGAAAGATACCAAAGCTCCAAGAAGCACCGTGCCTTGTCCAGGGTCTCCCCCTCCACCGACAGTGGCAAAGTCAAGGGTCGAATGGGCTCTCCTCCATCACAGACGCTTGCCCCTCCCACAGGCACCCCGCCCCACGTGGTGTGTGGGAGCCCGAGCAGTAGAGGCCCAGCTCTTCCCTTCCATCAGTACATTACTCCTGATGGCCAAGTCCCTGCCGCCCCTGCCCTGGCCAGGCTCCTCTTTTTCGGTCCCTTGGCAACAGGGTGGGGACACATGTGGCCACCCCTGCTCTGTGATTTTTTTTTTTTTTTTCCAGAGTGTGCTTCCTGGAGCACTGATTCTGGGAGATGCTGTGTAGAAAAAGAGCCCAGGTCTGTGAAATGCTTCTTCTCTCAAAGACCCACCACGCATATTAATAACACTCATAGGTAACATTTATTAAGTACCCATTATGTGCATGGAGGGCTGAGGGTCTCGTACGTCCATTATCTCACTTAATCCTCTCAACCTTTGACATACATACCATTATTGTTCTTGATGGTATTTTGGGGCACCTGGGGGGCTCAGTCAGTTGAGCGTCTGACTTCAGCGCAGGTCATGATCTCGTGGTTTGTGAGTTCAAGCCCCACGTCGGGCTCTGTGCTGACAGCTCAGAGCAAAGTATTGTTACTTTGAGCAGAGAAGGAGGCTATTTATCTTAGACATGGTGTTTCCTCAACTTATTTAACCCTGGGATCTTTCCCTGTGAAGAATTTTTAACGCTAAGCGTTTACTGTGTGCCAGGCACCGTACTTTGTACTTTGTACACTTTGTACTTACTCATTTATCCTAACTGAAACCCTGCGAGCACATCACCATATTACCATCCCCATTTGTGAACAAAGCAACCAAGGTACAGAGAGGTTAAGTAACATGCCCAGGGCCACACAGCTACGGAGCAACAGAGCTGAACCACTCTGCCCCTCCAAGTACCAACGCCTGAGGCATGGTTTTGCAGGGCCACACATGTAGGAGAGGGGGCCCCTTCCCACCTGTAATCACTCTCAGGGGCTGATTAAGGTAGGAGAGGGTCTTTCTTTCCCCCATGAATAGCCTGAATTGTTTCAAGCTCTTTTCCCTCCGGTGCTCCCCGCCACCCAGCCTCACCGTGCATGTTGGTGAGTTCTGGATTGCTTCCAAGTCCTCTGAGGCCCTGACAGCCATCCGGTCCTCCCAGGACCCATTTATCCTCCCCCTTCCAGACGGAGCCAGGAGTATCTGGTGCTCTCCTGCTGCACGACCTGCCCCTCCCCCACTCCCCTCCACCCTCCTCCCCACCCCATGTCCAGCTGCCTGATTAGCCTGCTCCCTGGGGAGGCCTCTTCCTGGAAAAGGGGAGCTGCCTTTCGGATTGGATTTACAGACTCACAGAAGCCCAGCGGCACTCAGAGGGCATCTAGTTCAGGGCCTCACATCCAGGCTGCGCACCAGAATCACCTGGGGCGTCTTCAAAACTAAAGGTGGCCTGGGCCCCGTGCTTAGCGATCCTGATTTAATGGAGCTGGGATGGGGCCCAGATGATTTTTTAAAGCTCCCTAGATACAGGAGTGCTGATATATATGGGCACTTGTACCCCAATGTTTATAGCAGCACTTTCAACAATAGCCAAATTATGGAAAGAGCCTCAATGTCCATCAACTGACGAATGGATAAAGAAATTGTGGTTTATATACACAATGGAATACTACTTGGCAATGAGAAAGAATGAAATATGGCCTTTGGTAGCAACGGGGATGGAACTGGAGAGTGTTGTGCTAAGTGAAATAAGTCATACAGAGAAAGACGGATACCATATGTTTTCACTCTTACGTGGATCCTGAGAAACTTAACAGAAGACCATGGGGGAGGGGAAAGGGAAAAAAAAAGTTAGAGAAGGAGGGAGCCAAACCATAAGAGACTCTTAACTGAGAACAGAGGGTTGATGGGGGGGGGGGGGGGAGGGGAAAAGTGGGGGATGGGCGTTGAGAGGGCACCTGTTGGGATGAGCGCTGGGTGTTGTATGGAAAAATTTGACAATAAATTTCATATTTAAAAAAAATAAAATTGGGAAAAAAATTAAAAAAAATAAAAACTCCCTAGATGATTTTAATGTCAGCTAGAGCTGAGAATCACGGATAGTACAACCTTCTCATTTCAGAGGTAGAGGAGCTTTGGCTCGGGGCAGGGGGAGGTGAAAAGTCTGTCCTGGGTCAGACAACAAACCACTCGGTCTCTTTATTCTAGGGCTACCGTGGACTCACAACCCGCACCATGAGCCCAGGAAGTCTGTGACGAGGCTAGAGGGAGCACTGGGCAGGGTTGGTGCAGGCTGGGGCCTGGAGGCTTCCGCTCTGGCGGCAGATGGGACCATGTTGTCCCTCTCATAAGGAAAAGCCCTGTTGAGTGGCAAACACCCCTGTCTCATGGTGACATGTCAGGGTGAGATGGGGGGTGGCGACACCTCAGTTCCCTTTGGCAAGTGCCCACTGCAGATGCTGTCTCTTGTAGGAATGGGTATTTCACAGCTATGAGAGGCAGGCAGCAATTTCATAAATGGGCCAGAACCAGCAAATGGGTCTCAGTGGTTTTGTTTTTATGAAGAGCAGGGAAGATCAGGGCCAGATTTCATCCCGGCCAAAGTGCTTTTAGAATCACTGCACTGGGGATGCCTGGGTGGCTCAGTCGGTTAAGCATCTGACTCTTGACTCCGGCTCAGGTCATGATCTCACGGTTTGTGAGATTGAGCCCCTTGTGGGGTTCTGTGCTTACAGCACTGAGCCTGCTTAGGATTCTTCCTCTCTCTCTCTCTCTCTCTCTCTCTGCCCCTCCCCTGCTCGCTCTTGCTCTCTCTTCCTCAAAATCAATAAACACTAAAAAAAAAAAAAGAAAAAAGGATCTCTGCACTGAATCACCCTCTTCTTTCTGGCATGTTCTTTCCCAGGGACTGTGTGAGCATCCTGGGACCTTGGTAAGGAATCCCACTGGGTCCTTTCTTCATGGATAACCCCTCCTCCCGGCCCTAGACATTCTCCCTGTCCTTTTCTCCCTGCTCTAACGGCTAAAATCATCAGTTCATCCTTAACGGGACATGAATATTTACATTTTAAAAGAATTTGGGGGAGGCACAGGCCCCTAGGAGAGGCTCTCCAAGTGGAGACACTGGCCTGATGTTGGCAGAGGGGTCTTCACTCCAAGAGTCTGCGATGGCAGAGGAGTAGCACTGTCTCCTAACGTCAGGAATTTCTGCTGCCCAAGGGTCTCTATTCCCCAAGAAGCGAGAGCCGCCCGCCCTGAGTTAATCCAGTAAGGGCAGTTAATAGATTTTAAATCCTGTTTCCAAAGAGGCTGCAGTTCCTCCGCTGGCCTCTGGGTGGGGTGAGCGCACAGAACTCACCACCCATTGGGCCCCTGCGCGGCATGGGGGGTGGGGGGCAGCAGGTCGGGCAGGATGGGGCCCCAAAGCCCACCTCCCCACTCTTCTTTTCCTTCCCTCCTCCCCTGGCCACCCGCCTCCCATCTGGGGCTGGGATGTAGCCCCGATAGAATCAAAATGACTGCAGTGCCTGGGACTCCTTCGTTTGGCGCAGATTCTGAAGCCTTCCGGGAGAGGAGGACTCTCCCGGTCTCCCCTTTCCCGGATAGGTGTCCCCTCCGGGATCACTGCTGACAAGGACAATCTCCTCTCCCCCTGGCCTCTGTGTGAGATCAGGGTGGCCTGACTGGGAGTGAGGAAGCCACAGCTTCTTGCAGCCTAGGTTGAGCTGGGCTGAGCTGAGGAGGCATTGAGGGCCACTGCGGGTCGTGCGCGGGGAATTTTGACAGACATGGATCCGGAAATGGATCTTGGAGAGCTGTCTTGGGAGCTTACTGCCTGTTCTTGGGCTGCCCGCTGAAGCCCCTAGTGAGGCTGTCACCGAGCGGCGCAAAAGTTTCTGCAAGACAAGCAAGACAGATTTTCCTTCTTTTCCGCAGGAGGCGGCTCCACAAAGACCCGTGGGCATTGGCGGGGTTTCAGTTGCTGCGCCAGGAGGGGCTTCCTTCATTGAGCCAGGTGAAGCCCCGGTGATGAGACTTGGCCGCTTTCCAAAAGTGGGAGTTGACTGATGGCTTCTCCCTTCTCGCGGGGTGGGGAGGCAGGCGGCCTGTTGGTTTTGTCTGCTGGTCCAGCTGTCAGTCCCCAAGCTTCGTGGTGCCTGCCTGCCTGCCTCCCCGGCCGGAGCAGAGCAGATGGCTGGACTGGAGAGGGGGACCGGGGGTTTCCGTGCCCCACAAGGCATCCGTGTGTCCCCCTTCACCCCCACGTCCCCTCAATGGCTGCTTCTCCCCCCTCCCCCCCTTTCTCCTCCTCCCTCCTCCTCCACCTCCTCCCTGCCCTCCCCCACCGCACTTTCCTTCTGCAGCCAGATCTCTTCTCCGACAGATTGTCCCTGTGCATGCCGCCAAAAACTAATTTCTCAGTGCCACTTCAGACACTCAATCTTCTTCCCTGGCAAGACCCTTTTATTAGAGGTTGCGAAGCGTGTCAAGTCCCGGTTTTTGTTGCTAGCCTGCGTGAACACGGAACCCTTTTGAGTAACTGGATCCAGGACTTTGGAGGTGTCTTTGCTTCTAGTGGGGGGGGGGGGTAAGCACGTGGTGGGGCCCTAACACCGGCAGACCAAGCAGGTGACAGGGGAGATGGGACTTGGCTTCACCATAGGGTGCCGAATAAGGGCTCACTTTAGGGTTTTTTCAATAATAAATGCATTTAAACAGAACTTAAGAATTTTTGTTTCCATACACCTCTTCTATGCATACACAATATATACAAATTTTGAGCTACTTATCAAAATATGGCTGGTTCCAGAAATCAGATCGTCCCTAAAACAGTGATGATTGACCACCAATGAGTCTATTCTGAACATTGTGCTTTGGGCTCCAAGGTGAATTTTCAAAGAAGGGTTCCAAAAAAGACTTGGCAGTGGAGGTATTGAGTGCATGTTTAGTTTTCTAAGAGGAGCACCTCTCAGCGCCATGAGATTGTTAGACCGTGTAGGAATAGGCTCTGATGTGGTTGGCAAAAGAAACAAACCAAAAATGTAAAAAGGCACCGACAACGTGATCGTGCTTCTGAAGGTTACATCTAGAGGCGCCTGGGTGGCTCGGTCAGTTAAGCGTCCAGCTTCGGCTCAGGTTATGATCTCTCGGGTTCGTGAGTTCAAGCCCTGTGTCAGGCTCTGTGCTGACAGCTCAGATCCTGGAGCCTACTGTGGATTCTGTGTCTCCCTCTTTCTCCGTCCCTCTCATGCTCTCTCTCTCTCTCTCTCTCTCTCTCTCAAGAATAATAAATAAACATGAAAAAATTTAAAGAAGGTTATATCTGCACGTGAACCTCCTACACAGATACGTACCTTCGTTGACTCGTCCATCCATCCGTTCGGTAAACAAAAGAGCAGATCAGAGAAAAGGGGAGAAAATTTGTTTTCTGAGCTCTGTGATCAAATTTCTGACTGCGTCCTCTCATGGTGAGGGAACTCAAAAGCCCCCACCTCAGGCCCTAAATCCTTTTGAGCAAGTGCTCAGAAAGCACGCAGGGCAATCATTGCATTGGATGCGCCTCTGTGGGCCTTTCGGAAATCAGATATTTTTTCATGGTCTCTTGTATCCCACACAGGAGGCAGGCTAAAAGGGTTGTCATCGCTAACACTGTCTTTGTCCCCCGTTCTTGGCATCTTGCCACAAAGCTGGCAGTCCATCAAAAAGCAATTAGTGGTGCATGACTTAAATGTGATGCATTTCTTTAGTGGGGTGGGAGGGCAGCACCAGAGCCCTGAGCTGCCAGAGGCTGCCTAGTGGGCTGGAGTTACTCATCCTGGTTAATTTCTTCCAAAATGATATCATTGTCTATAATTTGAGGTCCAGAGAGTAAAATATATGCTGACAAAATATGCTGATCTTTAGTTCAAGCTGCTAGAAGGATTTGTTCAGCCAGGAAAATGTTATTTTAAATTTAATTTTTTGTCAGATTCTATATGCTACGTGGTCAGAGAGTCAAGCACTCCCTGAGGGTGAATACTTTCAATTCTTTTTGCTGGTTTTTTTTTTTTTCCTACTTATGTACCTACCTGTTTATAAATGACACGCTTACACTTCTATGTCTTGATTTTTCTGTTTTAGATTCTTTTGACTTCCTGTGAGGAAAGAGCCCCACCTCTCCACTGTACACAGTGTTTTTCCCTACCCTCTTCCCTCTTGGTATAGTTATCCTTTTTCGTCAAATCAGGGGTCAGTGTTTGCATTGTTATAACTATGTAAATATTACTTAAGGCTGACCCAAACACTATTCTCTGCTGGTCTCTTCTTTCTTGTAGAGACTGTGTTTTCCATGGAGTTAATGATTACCTCTTTAAAAAAAAAAAAAAAAACTTGCTTACTTTTCTATGTAACTGTCCATATGTGACTCATCTTCAAATTCTGGCAGAATTAGAAGTCGTCTCTCAATGGAGTTAACCCACAGGTTTCATCTTTGGCTTGGAAGCATCCTTCCTGGATCCCTTTGTCCCTTCTGCTAAGTCTGGACCCATTGTCCTCGAAGCCTGCTGCCGAGCTCACATCTCTTCAACATCATCCTGAGGCTTTTCTTTCTTGCTTTCCAACATTAGTTTTCTGTTCCCCCTCCCTCACTCTGTTCCTGGAGAGCTTCTTTGTTTCACTGGAGCAGCTCCTTCAGGAGTTTCTTCTTCTCCAGTGATTCATCGCTTACGTACAACACCCAGCGTTCATCCCAACAAGTGCCCCGCTAAGTGCCCACCACCCATCTAGCCCATCTCCACCCACCTCCTTCCATCAACACTGTTTGTTCTCTATCTTTAAGAGTCTCTTATGGTTTGTTTCCCTCTCTCTCTTCCCCCCTTCCATATGTTCATTTGTTTTGTTTCCTAAATTCCACATATGAGTGAAATCACGTAGTGTTTTCTTTCCCTGACTGGTTTATTTTGCTTAGCATAATACTCTCTAGCTCCATCCATGTCTTTGCAAATAGCAAGATTTCATTCTTTCTGATGACTGAGCAATATTCCAGTGTGTGTGTGTGTGTGTGTACACAAACTATGGAGAGAGCCCAAATGTTCATCAACTGATGTGATATACCTCATCTTCTTTTTCCATTCATCCATCTGTGGACATTTGGGCTCTCTCCGTAGCTTAGGTATTGTTGATAATGCTGCAATAAACATTGGGGTGCATGTACCCCTTAGAATCTGTATTCTTGTATCTTTGGGGTAAATACCTAGTAGTGCAATTGCTGGATTGGAAGACAATTCTATTTTTAACGTTTTGAGGAGCCTCCACACTGTTCTCCAGAGGGGCTGCACCAGTTTGCATTCCCACCAACAGTGCAAGAGGGTTCCCCTTTCTCCGCATCCTCACCAACACCGGTTGTTTCTTATGTGGTTAATTGTAGCCATTCTGACAGGTGTGAGGTGGTATCTCATTGTGGTTTTGATTTGTATTTCCCTGATCGTGAGTGATGTTGAGCGTTTTTTCATGTGTCCGTTAGCCTTCCTCCAGGAGCCTCTTGAGAAAGGGCATATGGTAGTCGGCTTGTAAGACAACCCCCAATAATCCCCATCTCCCGGTCCCTTCCCACACCGTGCTGGGATTGGTCTATGTGACCAGCAGACTATGACAAAAATGATGGTGTGTCACTTCGGAGGTTAGGGGATACAAGACACTATGGCTTCTGTCTCGCTGACTGGCTTACTCTCCCCTCCCTTCTTTTATTCTCCCTCCTCCTTCCCCTCCCCCCCTCCTCCTCCTGCTCTTTCTCCTTGTTTTTCTTCCTCTTCCTCTCTCTCTTTCTCTCTGATCATTCTTTCTGAGGAAAGCCAGTTGCCCTGTCATGAGCAGTCCTTTGTGGTGAGAAGCTGGAGCCTCCAGCCAGCAACCAAATGAATGAGCTTAGAAGGGCATCTTCCAAGCCCCAGTCAAGCCTCAGATGACCTTGTGGCTTCCTCGACACCTAAACTCGCCCCCTCATGGGAAGCCCCCAGCCAGTACCACCCAGAGAAGCCTCTCTCAGATCCCCGACTCACAGAAGGTAGCTGATGATAAATGTGTATAGTCTTAAGCCACTAAAATTTGGGTAACTTGGTTTGCAGCAATAGATATGCCAGCGGTAAATTTTTTGATACGGTGCCTCTATAAAAATGTCTTTATTCTCGCTTTCCACTGATGATTTGACTGTGTGTAGAATTCTGTCCCCTTCTCTCAGAATTTTGAAGGCAGTCATTTATTGTATCGTGGCTTCCCCAGGTGGATGTTGATGTGGCCAACACCCTTCTTTTCCCCATAACTCTTTAAACTTCTCTTCATTGCAGGCATTGGGACATTTTGTGAGGTTATGCTTTGGTGTAAATGACTTTGGTTTTTACTGTTAGTTACATTTGGCCTCAACTCAGTAGGCCTCTTTAATCTGAAAAATCATGTTCCTTATTTTTGAAAGAAGGATGGCCTGGGTGGCTCAGTCGGTTAAGGGTCCAACTTCAGCTCAGGTCATGATCTCACGGTTCGTGGGTTCGAGCCCCGTGCTGGGCTGTCTGCTGACAGCTCAGAGCCTGGAGCCTGCTTCGGATTCTGTCTCCCTCTTTCTTTGCCCCTCCCCCGCTCATGCTTTGTCTCTCTCTGTCTCAAAAATAAAATAAACATTAAAAAATTAATAAACTATTAAAAAGAAAGAAAGATGTCGTTACATTGTTTTTTTTGGAAATTATGCCATTCCTCTTGTCACGGGTCTCCCTTTCTGGAACTTCTGTTATTCAGACACACTGTTCAATTCTCTTGGCGTTTCTCTATTTTTCATGCCTTTGTTGTTTTTGTTTTACTTTCTGAGTGATCTTTTCTCTTCTAACCCCTCTGTTGAATTTATTTCAGCTATTGTATTTTTAATTGGTAGGAGTGTGTCCTATTCTCTAAACATGCTCTCTTTAGTAGTCTTCTGTTCTTGGTTCGTGGGTACAATATTTTGGTCTCAATTTTCTAAGGATTTTCTTTATTTTTAGTTTCCTTCTACTTCTTGCTTATTTGTTTCCCTCAGATTCCTTTCCTTATTTATTTTTATCTGTATGTCAAGGCTTTCTGCAGACAGTGATTCTTTATCGATTACGTATTTAAGAGAGAAGCCCAAAATGGCTTTTGAAGGCTCTTTCTACACAGGCATGGCTTCAAGTGGTGGATTCATTGTAGATTCTCAGGTGGAGGAGACCAGGTCACTTGGTTGAGGAAGCCCCCTAATCTGTAGATTGTTTTTGTAAGCCTGCCAGCTTCCTGGGAACACCCCAAGCTGGAACATAAGGGTTGTATAAGCCTGGCTACCATGCTCTTAGAGCCATGCAGAAAGAGACGGTTGAGGATTTCACCAAGTATTTAGATGTTCATTAGTTTCCCTGTCGGCAGTATTGCACCACGTCCCCACCTTTCAGTAGACTTGGTGTCCCCAAGTCTAGAGCCTGGCTGTTTCAACCACTTCCCAAAGTAAACTTCGTTAGAAAGAAAAAAAAAAAAACTGGGGTAGAGGAAGCTGTACGGTGTGGGGAAGGGATCTAAGGTTCTGATCACTTTTTTTTCTACATGAAGTATATTGGACATAACATTATATTAGTTTCAGGTATACGGTATAGGGATTCACTATCTGTAGATACTGCAAAATGACTACCACCTTAAGTCGAGTTAACATCCATCACCGTACATAGCTACAAAAATTTTTTTGTGGGTGATGTCTAAACACTTCTTATGAAGTCATTCAGCCATCCTCGTCTTTCCAACCCTACTTGGAGCCTCTGATTCCTGGATCTTTCTGGAGATCTGCAGCTTGACTTGGCTTTCTTTCTGGTTGGCTTTACCCATTCAAGGTCACATTTCATTTTTTTCTATCCTACAGAGTCAGTTACCTCCCTGGCTGTTTTCCACCTTCTGATTTTTGTTTCTGACATTTTCTCATGTATTGTCATTTCCTCTGTCATTTTCTTTATAAACTTTTGCTTTTGAAAATTTCTTTACTGTCACTGTAGAGGAGTTTGGAAGGGAGAGAAGAAAACTACATGTGTTCAATCTGCCTATTTAACCAGATGTCTTTACTGGTAGTCTGCACTGGAGTTTTTTTCATTCGTTTGGTTTTATTTTGTTTGTTTATCCATGTGAATGTTTTTAGTTTTCATTTGTTTGATTGCTTTTAACCAGCTGTGTATTAGTGACTTGGTTAGCTTTGGACTTGGTTATTGATGTGGTTAGCTAAGTGTTACTGACTGGATTAGCTCACTGCTTGGTCCTCACCCATGGGATGACTTTCTGCCTGCTCTGTTCTGCTTTCATTAATATGTAGTTGTAGGGATGGTGGCCACCGAAACATCCAGCCTAGAGTGGAACTGTTATGGTACCTTTCTCACTCTGGACTGACAGCTTCTGCTGAACATATCCTTTGCTGGGGTTGGTTGGGACTATGACTAGCAAAGTGGAGTGGCTCCCTCAGATATGTGTAACTTTGTTCTAGTTAGGATACCTCCACATGGCAGATGGTTGTCAACTGGTCTTCAGGGCCAAAGGACATGGTTGACCACCACCTACTTCTTGAATTCTCTTCCCTGAACCTTCCTTCAAGCTAGCTACCTTCTCCTGTTTTCTTTCCCCTGACCCTTTGGTCCCTCATCTGTCCATCTATTTACTCAACCAAATCTTTTGAGCACGTGCTATGTGCCAGGTCCTGTCTGAATAAGATACAAACACTTGCATCATGATATTTTTACAGAGGCAATGGTGCCCATGCTATGCACATCATGCTAGGAAGTTTGCATTTTATGCTGAAGGAAATGGTGGGGGGGGTGTTGGGAATTCTACCAGGAGTGTGATGTGATCACTTACTTGTTTCATGGAGATAATTGGGCTGGGTATGGAAGAGTGGATCAAAGGTAGGTAACACTGGTTGGGGAAGGGAGGGGATCTGTTAAAAGTCTGTTGAGGGGATTCAGCACAGAGCTGTTGAGGGCTTGAACTGTAGCAAATGATGTGAAACCAGGGCCACAGATTTGAGAGCATTAAGGGAAGACTCTGGAAGGCTAGAAGCTTATGGGGTTTAGGGAAGGAGGGAGTGGGGGTACGGGGGGAGATGGGGATCCCAGGTTTCTGGCTTCAGTAACTGGATGGACGGTGGTACCTGTTACCAGAAGAGGAATAGAGGGGGAGAACACAGTGTAGGCAGAAGAGAGTGAGTTCCATTTTAGTTGTACTGAGTTTGAGATGCCTATGGGACAGCTGAAGGAGGTGCCCGGTACAAAATTTGATCTGTGAGTCTAGATATCTTGGGAGAAAGAAACTGAGCTGGACATTTAATTTGAGAGTTACTCTCTAAGGTGATAGTTGGAAGTGGGGGAGTAAATGAGGTCATCCGGAGAGAATATAGGGATGAGAAGAGAAGAGAATGGGGAATGCCAATATTTAAGAGACAAGTCCTCTAAGAGAGACAGGGAGGGAAGAGATGAGGGAGAGATGGAGAGAAAGAGAGAGAAAGATGAAGAGAGACCCAGAGAGAGAAAAGCAGGAAAGGAGCCTGATCATTGTCTTGGATAGCAAGAAGAATGAGTCTCCCAGGCAGGGAGGGCTGAGGAAGTGGGGTTATGAAGAGGAGAACTGAAAGATGCATGTTGGCTTGAACACCCAGGAAGTCATTGGTGCCTTGGGAGGTGGTGTGGGCAGAAGGCAGATGGCAGCGTGTTGAGGAGGGAGGAGGCATGGATACAGAGGTGGTAGAGACGGCAGGTGGACTCAGTTCTTTCGACACCTTAGTCGGGAAGAGGAAGGAGACACCAATGGCCAGAGGAAAGCATCTGGCTGAAAAGTGGGTTTTTTAAGGTGGTAAATGTGAGTAGATGTGATTAGATTAGATTAGGAGAGAGAGGGAAGAGGAAGAGGGAGGGGGAGACTGAAGAGTTGAGAGGAAGGATGGACCTGGACAGCAAATGGGACTTCTCTTGTGTTGTGTTTGAAGAAGCTCATACATGCAGAAGTGACCGCAGGCATAGAGTTATGTGGGTGTGGGTGTAGATGCGAGGTGCATCTGGAAAAAACAGGAAGAATATGAGAGGGTTTTTTTGTTGTTGTTGTTGTTCAAGAATCATGCATAATGCATTTTTTTTTTTTTCGAGGATTTACTCAGTTCCAGACACTGTGTGTCTGGCTGGAGACAGGGAAGTGAAAAACACACCTAGCCTTAGGGAGCTGTCTGGGGGGAGCACATTGATATCAACACACAAGTGTGCAGAATGTTGGGTGAATCCCTACTGTGGCGTGGGGTCAGGGGAGGGGGGTCAGGGAGCCTTCCCCGGGTGCCTCTGGTGCCTACCCTGGAGTGAGGTCTGAAAAGATGAGAAAGAATTTTCCAGGTGGTTAAAGGGGGGAGGCACACGCTTGGCCATGCAATTTAGCCACAGATATTTATTAAGCACCTGTACATATTAGGCATTGCACCTGGCCCACCAGGTGTAAGGGAAGTGAGCTGCCACTCCCACTGAGCGGTGTACCACATCTGGTGCAAGAGACATGCAGATGATTTCAATGCGGTGTGCCGAATGTTCCAACGGTAGTGAGTGTCCTTTGGGGGCATAGAGTGCCATTTGCTGTAGAAGGAAAATAGAGAATGGGAGAGGGAAAAGCAGGCAGGGCGAAGGGCGAGGTTTAAAGGGTCTGAGATACTATCCTGTAATGGATTGGCTCCCTGGATTGACTGCCAATTGTGGGTCAGAGTCCTATTTTCACCTACGGTCTGGTCATTGTATGTTTGCGTATTCGTTCTCTGACGAGTGAAGATGAGGCCATGAGGGTGGGTCCTAAATCCAACATGACTGGTGCCCTTGCAAGAAGAGACACAGACACACAGACACACAAGGAGAAGGCCACGAGATGATGGAGGCAGAGATTGGGGTGACGCATTTTGTAAGCCAAGGGAAACCGAGGGTTGTGGGCCACACCAGAAACCAGAAGAGGCAAAGAAGGATCCTTCCCTAGAGCCTTCAGGGGGATCACGTTCCTGCCAACACCTTAATTTCAGACTTGTAGTTTCCAGAGCTGTGAGAAAATACATTTCTTTGTCTTTACGCCACCAGTCTGTGGTATGTGTTACAGCAGCCCTAAGAATCTAATATAGGCATCCAATGGGATGTTACCTGGGGATGGGCAGAGTTTCTCATGCATGTGGTCTGTGGGTTACCTGTTTCAGACTTACCAGGGGGCTTCTTGAGAATGCTGATTCCAGGCCCCTTGCACATTCTTTTGGAACTGGAATCTCTGGAGAGGGGGCTGGAGAACCTGGATTCTAGCAAGACTCTCTGGTGATTCTTAGGCTCACTAACGTTCCAGACTGTGTTCGTGGGACACAGTCTGAGAGAAGGGAGTAATGCAATCAGACTGTGCCTAAGAAAGATCATTTATCTTACGGGACAAGCAATCTGTTTCAGCAAATATTCTACAAGGAATACAAGAACAAGATGGAGGGGGAATCTGTAGATTAAAAATGTCTGAAAAGATAGATCAACGAATTTAGTCATTAGTAAGTGACAGAGTCAGGCCTGTCTGTCCCTGAAGCATAGGGGTGCCCACACCCACACCAGTTGTCAGAGAAGCCTTTCTGGCCCCCATGACGGACACGCACACCCTCTTTTGCATGGGGAGCAAAGTTTGCTACTCAGTCCCTCACAATAGTCTGCCTCATGTGTCCTTGGTCTCTCTCCTAGTCCTCAAACATTAGTTTGTGCAAGAATGACCTGAGGACATGGACCCAAACCTAATTTAGTAGATGGGGAGGGGCCCAGGAATCTGTATTTTAAAGTCTTCCCTCGGGGCACCTGCATGGCTCAGTCGGTTGTGTCTGACTTGATATCAACTCAGGTCATGTTCTCATGGTTGAGAGATCGAGCCCGCCTCGGGCTCTAGGCTGAGTGTGGAGCCTGCTTGGGATTCTCTCTCTCTTCCTCTCTCTCTCTCTCAAAAAATAAATAAACTTAAAAAAAAAAAACAGTCTCCCCAAATGGTTTGTCTGCAGTAGGCAGTGGGCACTGGGTGGGTGAGCCATGACTGCATTGGTTCTTCTCTGTGGGAAGGATGGAAACCTTCGTTCCACGCAGTCCTTCTTCGATCTCTTGCTACCTGTCTTTGTTTGGGCCGTAAGAAAGCACCGCAGCCAGGGGTGGCTTAAACAACAAACACTTGCTTTCTCACAGTTCTGGAGGCTGGACGTCCAAAATCAAGATGCCGGCAGGTTCGGTGTCTGGTGAGGACTCTCCTGGCTCAAAGATGGCTGCCTTCTTGCTGTGTGTCTACAGAGAGAGAGAGAGAGAGAGAGAGAGAGTCCCATCTTTCTTGTGTCTCCTCTTATAAGGGCACTGGTCCTATTCCTGAGGTCTCTCCTCATGACCTAACCACCTCCCAAAGACCCTACCCTCTAATACCATCATGTTGGGGGTTAGGACTTCAATGTGGATTGGAGGGGCACACCAACATTGAGTCCATAGCACCACCCCAAGAGGCATTGAAGTCTTGGGCCATTTTGGGGGTGGGGTGGGGTAGGGAGGGTGGTGGGAAAAACCAGTCTCATGTCTTGTCCCTCATATATATTTCTTTTTTTTTTTAATGTTTTATTTATTTTTGAGAGAGCACCAGTGGGGGAGGGGCAGAGAGAGGGGGACAGAGGATCTGAAGCGGGCTCCATGCTGACAGCAGAGAGCCTGATGTGGGGCTCGAACTCACGAACCGTGAGATTATGACCTGAGCTCAAGCCAGACGCTCAGAAGAAGTCGGACACTCAGCCGACTGAGCCACCCAGGCGCCCCTTCATATACATTTTCAAAAGAGACCTTCTAGCTCCTCCTTCCCAGCCCCCCGCCCCCACCCATACTCACTTTCCTGTTTCCCTACCGGAGCACATCTCTTCGTAAAACAGCAAACTATTATTATTTTTGAATTATAGAAGAATCGTGTGCTCCTTGAAGATACCTTGAAAACACAGAAGAGCACAGAGTCAAAGAAACAAACAAAACCGTTGAGGGTCCTCTTACCCAGACCCAACCTCCGCAAAAGTGCCGTGCATGGCCCTCCGGTCTTTCCTGTGCACGGTGTCCCCTCAGACAAGCGCACCCTCTTCCTCCCAGCTCACCCAGCAGCTTGCTCTCCCCGGCACCCCCACACTCTCCTCAGCGCCCCGCTCGCTTCTCCAGAATTCAGACCCATCTGTGCCGGCCTCCAGCTACCTGCTCCCCGGCTGGCTTGGCTCCTTCCATAGGAGTCACTGTCTTTGGGGGACACGTGGCAAGCTGATGGTGCCACCTGCTTTACTGGCAGCACTTAACGCACCGTCTCCCTTTGTCCTGTCCTCCTCCTCCCTGCCCCTGGGCCGGGGAAGGGGGTGACATCTTCCCCATGAATATTGTGAAGTTTCGGCATGGTGAATGAAAAAGGTCAAGGACCTAGATTTTCCCTCTGCTAACTGAGAAGTACACAGCTCTGCAGGGGGGCTCTTTTTGTCCGTCTCTTCCTTCAGCAGAGATGTCCTCTTGAAGTCTATAGCAGGCTCTGTCCAGCCTCCTGTTGAAGGAACAGAGGCTGGGGGCCGCTTCCTGCCATCCCCGCGTCTGAGGTTGCCAAGAGTCTCCCGATCATAGTGACTGGAGAGAGTTATGGTTTTACGTGGGGGTAATAAACATGAGCTGCTCCGGAACCCAGAACAAATCCTGTTTCCATGCAAATGTAGTTTGTAATAAAAACCTGCCAGGACAGAAGTATGGGGGCTGTTTTTCCCAGCAAACGGCTCCCTTTGACAGAATATTCTTCAAAGTTATCCTGGGAGTAATCAAAGCAGCTGTCGGAAAGGTTCGAGTCTCAGGGATTCCAGTGGCGGCCACTGCTGTTGAATTAAGAAGTGATGGGGCGGGGCGCCTGGGTGGCTCGCTTGATTAAGCGTCTGACTTCGGCTCAGGTCATGATCTCACGGTTTGTGGGTTCGAGCCCCGCGTCAGGCTCTGCGCTGACAGCTCAGAGCCCGCAGCCTGCTTCTATTCTGTGTTTCCCTCTTAGCACCCTCCCCCCACCCATCCCCCAGCTCATGCTCTGTCTCTCTCTCTCTCCCTCTAAAAAAAATAAATAAGCATTAAAAAAAAGTTAAGAAAAAGTGATGGCGAGGCAGGAAGCTGGGCAGTGTGGTTAGGGATTGTAGAATGTGACCATGCTCGTGCTCACAATGGACAGAGAGAGAGAGAGAGAGAGAGAGAGTCAAGGCTATCCCAGAAGTCCAGGGAGGATGTTACTATCTCAAAGCCCGTGCAAAGGCGCCAGCTCTACCTGGAACCAGACCGGGGTTTTCAGGAAGCAGAGCAAAAAGAGGGTAAGACCCCTCAAGGGCTCTGAGAGGCCAGAGGTGCTTCAGGAGGAGGGCAGTGCCCAGGAGGAGGAGGGTGGAGCTTGGTGGGCTGGCAGCAGACAGATGGCCCAGGCATCATTTCAATTTCATCTTCCTGACCAGCTGTCACTAGGAAAATGCGCCCTGGGCTGGAAAGGGGCCAAATGAGGAGAGGAGAGAAACTCAGGCTTCCAGAACTTCTTTGTTTTTTCATTCGTCTCCCACCCCCCCTGCCAGATGATGGTGGTCTTCATGAGGTGTAGACAGCAGCAAGAGAATCCCGAGTCGACCAGGTGTCGGCTTGCTGGGCTCTGAGGTTTGTGTCTCCAGTCAATGAGTCGCCTGCTCCACCGCCACCCTCACTCCCTGGGGGGGGGGGGGGTCATCTCCGGTGGTCCCTGGTGCCAGGCTGCTGTTTGCATATGCAAGGACTGACCGTGCGTCCGGTCAGCAGACGATTGCAGGACTCAAAGGGTCATAGTAACATTGCCAGGCAACACTGGGGGAGTTTCCCGCGGATCAGAATTCAGCTACTAAGCGCCTTGCCCAGTCCCATCTCTGTTCAGCGTGCTGCGGGGCCATTTTCTGTGCCAGCTCGGAGACAGCAGGCCTCCACTCCTTGAGCCGATCACGGGAGAGGTGATCAAAAGCACTTTGATGGACAGGACGGTGGTTGGTTCCAAGTACAGTGTGTGATAACACGTCGGGATCAATAGTTTTGGTGGATCGTGGTCTCAAGTTCACAATTTTGTAGGAACCTTTTTGAAGAAGAGTTCTGTCTTTTAGAGGGTTGTTTTTTTTTTTTTTAAATGATTTTCTCTCTATTTAAAAAATTCCGATTAAAAATAGTTTTGGGGTTTCTTTGGCAAATAATTTCTGCTCTGTGCTGTTGGTAATCGTTATACTTGGAGACCACTGTGGTGTCCACCAATAGAGGCTTGATGAAATGTGCCATTTTTGTAAAAATAGCTAGATCCATGCGTGGACAAGACTCTGAAATAACAGCCATTGTTTCGGAAGCTCCTTTTATACCAGGTGTCTGTTCAGGGTTTGGCAGGACTTATTTCATTTAATCCGTACAATCTTGTGAGGGAAGAGACCTTAGTACGCTCTTTAAATTTTTTTTAACGTATATTTATTTCTGAGAGAGAGATAGAGACAGAGACAGAGAGAGACAGAGACAGAGCATGAGCAAGGAAGGGGCAGAGAGAGAAGGAGACACAGAATCCGAAGCAGGCTCCAGGCTCTGCGCTGTCAGCAAGAGCCTGACGCGGGGCTCGAACTCACAAACTGCGAGATCATGACTTGAGCCGAAGCCGGGCATCCGACAGACTGAGCCACCCAGGCGCCCGCCCCTGGTATCCTCTTTTAATAATAAATGGAGGAATGGAGGACAGAGACATCGAGGGACTTGCCCAAGGTTGTGGGAGTTTTAGTTCAGGCAGGTTAAACCCAGAGTGTGTGCTCAAAGCCGCTGTCCTCGAGCCGAGACTGCTTGTCGCTGGGTGGTGAGGTTGGAGACATTTTTATATTCATCTTGTTGTCTGTTTTTCTTACTTTTAACATGCTCACATTGCTTCCACAATAGGGAACAATATCCCAAAATATATACGAGTAGAAAATGATAAGATAAAAGAATCTGAAGTTTTTGGACCAGGGGGAGGGGTTTAAAAATTCCTAGCCCACTTTCATCCAGCTAGTCTTCATGTTTCATGGTTTTGGCAGGAGCTTCATCAATTTTAAAAGTTTGCAAAGTTGTCGCAATAACCAACCATGTTTTCTATCTTATCTTGGTACGCATCTCACTTTGTCATATACTTTAATTTCTTTTAATGAATTGATGGACATAAGTCTGTTTGTGACTTTTTGCTGTACAGAGAGCTGGAAATAACCGATTGGAAATAAACTGGAAGTAAAAACCACTTCTAATGGGCGCCTGGGTGGCCCAGTCTGTTACGTGTCCAACTTGGGCTCAGGTAATAATCTCGTGGTTTGTGAGTTCGAGTCCCGCGTCAGGCTCTCTGCTGTCAGTGCAGGGCCTGCTTCGGATCCTCTGTCTCCCTCTCTCTCTTCCCCTCCCCTGCCCACACTCTGTCTGTCTGTCTGTCTGTCTCTCTCTCTCAAAAATAAGTAAACATGACAACATTTTTTAAGAACTAAAACCCTCAAAATAAGGGAAAAATGGAATTGCAGAAAAAATAAAGTGCTGTAATTATAAAACCACTTCAGGGTATCCAGAGTTGCTAATGCTGGGGAAGACATTGGGACAGTAATTTGGATCCGATCGTTATCCTGACAAAATTATATTCAACCAAACTGCACTGAAATGGATACTCGTTTTTGTGGTTGCCCACTATGAGAACTGTTTTGTTTACGGGAAACTTTCCCAACTTATGAGACAGAGCTCACCTCTGGAATAACCAGTATGGGATTTCCTAGCCTTCATTGGAACTGGGGCACGGGTGCCGTGACATGGGAAGTGCTAATCACATGCATCTACGCGTGGCTTTGGATGAGAAGTCAGTGGCCAAAAGGAGCCACTCTTGGTGACCTGGGTGAATCCATCCTTGGTAGGGTAGTAGCAACAACAGTGATTATACCCGGGTTTTAGAATGTTCTGGAAATGGGATCCGGGGGTCTTCTGGTGATGCAGATGACAGTGTCCAACCCCGGAGGGTTGCAGCATGGCTGTCCTCACTAGGTTAGTTCTATAGTGTAATTATTGGATTGTACCCGACTGTTTTTTTTTTTTTTCAACGTTTTTTATTTATTTTTGGGACAGAGAGAGACAGAGCATGAACGGGGGAGGGTCAGAGAGAGAGGGAGGCACAGAATCAGAAGCAGGCTCCAGGCTCTGAGCCGTCAGCCCAGAGCCCGACGCGGGGCTCGAACTCACGGACCGCGAGATCGCGACCTGAGCTGAAGTCGGACGCTTAACCGACTGCGCCACCCAGGCGCCCCTGTACCCGACTGTTTAATCTTTGTCCCTCCTGAGGATTTTGCCGGCGACTCAATAGTCATTTGATAACATTTATTTCTGTGTAAATAAATCAGAGTTAGTTTCTATTACATGCAACTAAAAACTCTGATGGATACACACGTGCTACCATTTTCTTCCATGTATTTTTCAGGCATATCTTTAATCCAATACTTTATACAATAAAATGATAGTGGGGCCAGGAAATACATTAAGGACGAAGAGAGTTTTTCAGAATGTTGGAGCCTTAAGAATTAATGTAAGATATTTGCATGATTTATAATTTATAAGTGATTTAAGCTTAAGGTTTTATGGAAGTCACCGAAAGGTATTCTAGAGGGATCTTGCTTCTTTTAGGTAATAAATTGGGTCATACATTGAAAGTTTCCAAGGGCCGTGAAGGTTGGAATAAAAACATTACTTATAATGAATCTCATACTTCATCATTTTCCCAAGTGGTGGTGCATTTACATAATAGTGGGAGTTTTGTGATGAGGTCTTTTGATTTTCGATGTTGCGGCAATGCCAGCTCATTTAGTCCAATACTGTATTATTAATAACTCATTTTTGCACACCATTGAAATCTCAGTGTCTGGGGGAATATCCAAGAAAAAGAAACTATTCTTTTTCTACCCATCCTCTCCTTCCCTACAAAAGTATAAAATTACATTCAGGTGTACTTAGATCAAGGATTTTGTGAAATATTTTTTTTATTACGATTTTATTGGGGTTTTACATGAGGTTCGTGAGGGGAAGAAGTTCACAGGCTAGCATTTGGAATGCAGGGAGTTATTCAGGTATGCAGCAAGCATCCTTTCAACAAACTCCCTGAGTCCTTCTCCAATGCCTCACCACGTCCCTGCTGTAAGTGTAGAAGTCATGCTTAACTTATGATTAAGTTCCACTCGAAGTAATAGAAACCCAAAAGAACAATGGCTTAAATTAGGTAGAAACAGATCTACAAGCAGTCCAGGGCTGACATTGTGTCTCACAGTAACAGTGGCCCAGTCTCCTCCTGTCATATTGCTCTGCTGGGTGCTTTCATCCCCAAGGTCCCTTATGGTGCAAGAGAGCTGCTCCAGTGACAGCCATTGCATCACATCTCTCCCAGCAGGGAAGAGGAAGCTTCCTCCTTTCAGGACACTTCCTGGTTAAAGCATAGTCACATGAGCTTACATGGCTGCAAGGGGTCCTGGGAAATGTAGTCTTTATCCCAGGGGGCCATGCTCCCAGCTAAGAACTGAGGTTTCTTTTACTGAAGAGAAAGAGGAGAAAGGATTCCTGAAGACAGCTAAGCAATTATAAAGAACAGGATGATTTTTTTCCTAAGGAAGGAAATCAACATGTACACTTGTTGACTGCCTTGCAGGGTGTTAAACGTGTCAGTAGTGATGTATTCAAAGGGCTATGAGAAGATAAGAAGGGAGAGGCAGCGTGGAATAGCGTGGAGGCCGGTGAAACCTGATCTAGACTTGACCACCTGGGCTCGAATTTGTTTTGCCATCTCCTAGCTGCGTGACCCCAGGCAAGTTCCTCACTCCAACCCCTGCTTCCTTAACGTTGCTACATAAAACACCAGACACCTGGGGTCCTAATACTTGGGACGTGCTTGTGGTAAAAAAAAATTGTTATTTATCTGAAATTTAAATTTCACTGGGAGTCCTGTATTTTTTTAATTTTTTTATTTATTTTTTATTTATTTTTTTGGGGGGGAGTCCTGTATTTTTATTTGCTATATCTAGCCACCCCACCACCCCTTCCCCGTCTGTAAAATGGGGGTTATTCGACTTCATAAACAAATGTATATTCCCTGGGAATTTACTATATGCTGCATCCCGTTTTAGAGATGGGGATACAACTTATGCAATGGGGTTATCAGAGGATTAGCCAAGAAGGCTCACGTAAAGAGCGAGGCCTGGCCCAGGATCAGAGTTCGTTGACCTCTGCTGCTGCTACACCTGCTCTTTGGCCTGGGGAAGCTCTGGTAGGGGGCAGGCTGAGGTGATCCCAGCAGAACAACTTCTGAAGGGTGATGCCGTGGAACCCGTGACAGAGTAGATGTGTCCTGCCCATCCTAAGATTTAGTCCAGCTTCTCACCTCTAGAAAGCCTTCTGGGGCTACTCTGACTGAAAGCCCTCTCCCCCTGCTTCCGTTTCATGGTACATGTTTATACTTCTCTTTTGGCTATTAAGAAAAAAAGGCCCGGGGGGTGCCTGGGTGGCTCAGTCAGTCGAGCGTCCGACTTTGGCTCAGGTCATGATCTCATGGTTTGTGAGTTCGAGCCCCCCATTCGGCTCTGTGCTGACAGCTCAGAGCCTGGAGTCTACTTTGGATTCCGTGTCTCCCTCTCTCTCTGCCCCTCCCCTGCTCGCATTCTGTCTCCCTCCCTCTCTCTCTCTCCCACTCTCTCTCAAAAAAAAAAAAGTCCTTACACCTTTCATTCTGTAAAAGATTTGAGGTGACTTAATTGGCAATTTCTCGTTGACTACATTGGCAGTCTCTCTCTCTCTCTCCTCTCTCTCTCTCTCTCTCTGCCTCTCTCCTGTCTCTTCCCTCACCCTCTCTCTGAGCTCTTGCATTGTTATTCGATGTTCGGCAGTCTCCCATCCTTGTCTGCAAACTTCCTGAGTCCCAGGGTCTTGGACCACAGTCCGTGAGAAACAAGCCCTTCCAGCCCTTCCATGGAGCACAGTCCATGAGAAACAGCTGTTTCTTTGCCTTTCCTAGGAGGTAGACCTTGCCAGTCTTTCAAGAAATTGGGTGAAGAGTAAGTGTCTCCCCCCCCCCCACCTCCCTCCTCCCACCTCCATGTCTTTCTCCCTGGGCATCCTCTGGGGAAGCCTGTAGAACTTCTCCTGGTCTGACCACAAAGCTGTCAGCCACTGAATGGCTCTGCCACGAATGACCTCAAAAAGCGCCATGGTGGGCGGAGGGAGCAGAGGGAGGGAGAGAAGATACTTTGCTTTAAGATACTTTGAATATCAGGCCTCTCTGTGACATCTTAATTGAAGAAAGGGTTGCTGGGCTGCATAAAAGGAAACATTAAAGCCTCTGTTCTAGACGAAGGGTTAACAATCTGGTGTCTATCGATGCATTTCAAGGCATTTATATGTAAAATTGGGATGTGTATATATGTTTCCACTGTTCTGGAAAGAACATCCATAATTTTTGTCAGCTTTTCAAAGGACTCCCTACCTAAAGAAGTTTGAGGGATTATTTTTAGGGCCAACTCCTATTTCTTTTTTTTAAAAATTTTTTTAATGTTTATTTATTTTTGAGACAGAGAGAGACAGAGCATGAACGGGGGAGAGTCAGAGAGAGGGAGACACAGAATCTGAAACAGGCTCCAGGCTCTGAGCTGTCAGCACAGAGCCTGACGCGGGGCTCGAACCCACGGACCGTGAGATCATGACCTGAGCCGAAGTCGGCCGCTTAACCGACTGAGCCACCCAGGCGCTCCCCAACTCCTATTTCTTATTTGCATTTCAACTTTTGCTGGGCCCTGTGTGGTGCAGTCCATTCCTTTGGAGTTCATCACTTTAGATAATTTCTTTTTCTTTCTTTCTTTCTTTCTTTCTTTCTTTCTTTCTTTCTTTCTTTCAAGTGTATTTATTTATTTTTGAGAAAGAGAGAGAGAGAAAGAGAGGAAGGTGGGGGAGGGGCAGAGAGACAGGAAGAGAGAGAATCCCAAGCAGACTCTGCACTATCAGCACGGAGCCCAACACGGGGCTGGAACTCACAAACCATGAGATCACGACCTGAGTCGAAATCAAGAGTCAGACAGACACTTAACCAACTGAGCCACCCAGGCGCCCCTTTAGATCATTTGTGAGTTCACTGCTGCCTCCCCACTTGGCAATCGGGGGGTGGTGGAGGATGCTCTGGGAGTAGGGATGCATCTTCACATCAGCCGAAGTCACGCATGATGAGCCAGGTAAATCCGCTTGGGGAACGGAGAGAGCTGGGTGACTCCCATTGACATCTGAAGCCAATTCTAAATGTTTTGCGTTATCTGCAGCTTGGGATTTTCTGTGCCATTTTCTGTGGGACTTTGGGTGCACCGTTGGGAGTTGGCTGCACCAGGATGTGGAATAGCAGAGAGGACAAAAGGGAGCAGGGGATTTGTTTGTCTTGGAATAAGGAATGAAGCATATACCCTCCCCTACCCTGGCATACTGTTTTCTTTCCCTAGAGCAGAGGTCAGCAAACATCTGTAAATGGGCAAAGAGTAAATATTCTCAGCTATGTGGACCATGTTATTGCAACCACTCCACCGTCACGCTTAGCAAAAGCAGCCAGACACAACGTGTAAGTGAGTGACCGTGGCTGCACGTCCCGATAAAACTTTATTTACAAAAACAGGTAGTGCCCAGACTTTGCCTGTGACCTCTAGTATGCCCACCCTTGAACTAAAGTTTATGAGGGCTCAGTTTCACTCTTGCTTCCTCCCTTCCTTTGAAAGTCTCAAATGGTGCCGTTTAGCGTGCCACCATGGCGCCCACTCGGTCCCGCCAGGGTCCCATTGCCCTCTAGGAGAGACCTACTTTGATGCTAAATTGATCCTGACATTTTCTGGGTGGTGTTTTGTGCAGCCGAGTTCTTGGCAAAGAGCACTATAGCTGACTTTTCTTGTTAACAACTCTTGTTTCATAAGCCTGTTTGGATGGTCCCCCTGCAACTCCATCCAACTATGTAATGCTTTTCCAATCTGTGCTGATGAGTTCCTGGAGGCAGGAGACGGAGCCCAGGCCTCCTCATGGGCATTGCTGTCCAAAGCTTCACCAACCAGGGTGGTCTGCACTCAAAGCTTTGCGGTAGGGTTCTTGTAGGTGCGGCTCCTCCCTGAAAAGCCCACTTATGGAAAAAAAAAAAAAAAAAGAAAGATATATAATTACGCCTTCATCTATACATGTGTTTATAGCTTTTTAAAATTGTGGTGAAAGGGGCGCCTGGGTGGCACAGTTGGTTAAGCGTCCGACTTCAGCCAGGTCACGATCTCGCGTTCTGTGAGTTCGAGCCCCGCGTCAGGCTCTGGGCTGATGGCTCGGAGCCTGGAGCCTGTTTCCGATTCTGTGTCTCCCTCTCTCTCTGCCCCTCCCCCGTTCATGCTCTGTCTCTCTCTGTCCCAAAAATAAATAAAAAAACGTTGAAAAAAAATATTAAAATTGTGGTGAAAAACATGTAACATCCAATTTACCATCTGTGAGATAATAGAAAATACATAGATTTGTCTCTGTCCCTGGTTCCTGGCGTAGAGCTCCAAAACCCTTGTAAGAACACTAGGATCGTCTCTTGTTCTAAGATTTGTCTTTGGCCCTGTCCCTGACACAGGGCTCTTAAATCCCTTGTGAATTCCTAAGTGATAAGCGCTACAAACATCTTTTGTTCTAATGAAGTGACTCTGGGTGGGCTCTACGTGGCTCCTGGACAGGGGCTGGTCATTAGTACTGGGTTTGGAGAGCTTCCAGATGGGGGACCACAGCCTCATACTGGGTGATGCACCCAGCTTCACGGGGACAGAAGCTCCTGCGTTGGGGACCCTCCAAGGCCTTGCCGTATGTGTCTCCTCACCTGGCTGTTCATCCACGTGTATCTTTTCTTATATCCTTTAGCGAACTGGTAAACGTTAAATGTTATTCCTGAGTTCTGTGAGCCACTCTAGCAAGTTAAAGGAAGGCCAAATGGGAGGAGGTCATGGGAACCTCTGATCTGTGGTCAAGTTGGACAGATGTTGTAGGTAACCTGGGGACCCACGACTTGAAGTTGGCGTCTGACGTAGGGTGGGGAGTGGTCTTGTGGGACTAAGCCCTTAACCTGTGGGATCCCATGTTACCTCCAGGGGTAGACGGTACCGGAACTGAGTTAAATTGTGGGACACCCGGCCAGTATTGTGGAGAATTGCTTGGTGGGGAGAAAGCCCACACGCACGTAGTGACAGAAGTGTCAGAAGTGAAGTGTTTTCTGAGAGTGGTAGAGGAGACACACAGGAGTCGCACACTGAGTTTTTCCATTATGCCACGGAAGCCATTTTTAAGCGTACAGCCCGGTAGAGTTGACTGTATGCACGCCATTGTACAACAGACCTCTAGAACTTTTGCTTGCCAAACTGAAACTCTGCCTGTCGAACAACAACCCTCCCTCCCCTTAGCTCCCGGTGTCCATTCTACATTCTGTTTCTAAGAGTTTGACTACTTTAGATACCTCGTGTGAATGCAATCAGTAGAGTGTCTTTTTTGTGACTGGCTTATTTCGCTCAGCACAATGCCTTCAAGGTTCATCCATGCTGTAGCCTATGTCAGAATTTCCTTCCTTTTAAGACTGAATGGTACTTCCTTGGATGCACGTACTACATTTTCTTCACTCGTTCATCCATCGATGGACATTTGGGTTGCTTCTACCTCTTGGCTATTCTGCATAAAGCGGCAATGAACCTGGGTGTGCAAATATCTCTTCAAGATCCTGTTTTCAATTCTTTTGGACGTATACCCAGAAGTGGGATTGTTGGATCAACTGGTAATTCTATGTTTATGTTTTTGAGGAACTTCTATTCTGCTTTCCATAGCACCTATGCCATTTTGCATTCCCGGCAACATATTAATAGGTGTTTTTTTTGTTTTTGTTTTTTTTTGAAAAAGGTAAAAATGGAAGCAGGAGAGTCTATATATTCATTTAATAATATTTACTGAGCCTGCCTTTGGCTAGGCACTGGGGTACTGCAATAGACCAGATAAATTCTTGTCCCTTGGCATTACAGTCTGGTTGTCGAGAGTCAGTAACAAATAGACATATAGTAACACTAGGGAAATTGAAAAAGAGTTTAATTTAGCTATGTTGGGTGGGAAGGGAATGGTGCTGGTGCTTCCGGGATAGACATGGAGGGAGTGGACCCCTTTACGACTCTTCCTTAGGTAAATGCATCTGTAGAAACCTACAGTCGGAGCTTAACTGTGGTGAACTTACTTATCATAGATATTTTATTTCATTTTTAATATTTATTTATTTTTGAGAGAGAGAAAGAGCATGCATGCACAAGTGGGGGAGGTGCAGAGAGAAAGGGGGGGCGCAGAGGATCCCAGGCAGGCTCTGTGCTGACAGCAGAGAGCCCGATGTGGGGCTTAAACTCGTGACTGTGAGATGGTTACCTGAGCCGAAATCAAGAGTTGGATGCTCAACTCACTGAGCCACCCAGGCGCCCTCATACACTTTTTTTAATGGGAATGAAATTCCTATAACATAAAATTATTCATTCTAAGTGAACAATTCAGTGGCATTTAGAACATTCACAGTGTTGTGCCACTGCCATCTCTGTGTGGTTCAAAACATTTTCATCGTTCCAAAGCGAGACACTAGACCCAGTAAGTAGTTATTCTCCAGTCCTCTTCCTTCTGGTCCCTGAAAACTACCAGTCTTCTCTCTGTGTCTATGGATTAACCTGTCCTAACCATTCCATTTATCTGAAATATAAATACAACAAGTGGTCCTTTATGTCTGGCTTCTGTCGCGAACGTCGTATTTTTGAGTTTTGTACACACAGAAGCGTGTATCAGTACTCCGTTCCTTTTAGTGGGTGGAAAATATTCCATTGCATAAATATACCCGTTTTGTTTATCCATTCATCCACTGATGGCTGCTTAGGTTGTTTCCACCTTTTGGCTACTGTGGGTGGTGTGAATTGTTGGCTGCTGTGAACATTTACGCGCAAGGATTTGTCTGAGCGCTGTCTTCGTTTTTTGAGGGCGTGAGGATCATAGATGATTGTGGCTTCTTGATCACTCGGGTGCCGTCTCGTGAGAGGGAGCACAGAAATGGCGTGAGCTGCCCCAGTGAGCTGGTGGGAAGCCCCAGGTCGCACGTGCCGTTACTTCCATTCCTCTCCCTCCTGGCTGGGCCAGCGTTCACTCTCTTCCTCCTGTTCTGAATCTGGAAAAGTCCCTGCCCTCCTCACACAGTCCCCAACTCCCATAAGCCACCTGCCCTCAAAGGGAAGAGCTGGGGCGCCTGGGTGGCTCAGTCGGTCAAGTGTCCAACTTCGGCTCAGGTCACGATCTCACGGTTCGTGAGTTCCAGCCCCACATTGGGCTGTGTGCTGACTGCTTGGAGCCTGGATCCTGCTTCAGATTCTGTCTCCCTCTCTCTCTGCCCCTCCCCCACCCATGCACACTCTCTCTCTCTCTCTCTCAAAAATAAATAAACATTAAAACATTTTTTTAAAAAGGGAAGAGAAATCCACAGTCAGCCATTCTGGAGCCCCAGAAGCTCCTGCCCATTCTGGCTGCCCGGCCCCGCTCTGTGGCCTCTGCAGGGTCCTCTGGTGGATATCTCCTGATGCTCTCACTTCCCTCTGTGGTTCCCAAGGGAGCTGGAGGTAGGACCCGCCTGTCCTTGAAGGTGAAGGGGGCTCTGACTTCACACCTGCCCCAAGTAAGTCCTCTTGTGAGGTGTCCTTTGCTTGGGGGCAGTGAGAGATGTTATGGGCCAGGGGAGGAAATCAGGGACTGTTGTGGGAACCCCTTCCCCAGGAGGAAAGCACACCCTTTAGGCCCTTTAGGTGGATCCTCTGCCCCTAGTGGATCCCCTTGGCAGATTCTCCAGGACAAGGAAAAGCTATTTGTCTTGAGATTGAGGTTCAGAAAATTCTAGGATTCTGTCTCTAATCAGGGCACAGGCAAAGCTTCTCTTTTTAGATGCTTCTAAAAAGTCTGAGCTTCTCTTTTTAGATGCTTCTGTTTCAAGGTGAGTGCTTTGTTAAATTCCAAGAATCACCGTTTGGTGATACCTGGGGATGCCGTCACTGGAAGGATTAAATATAAGCCAGCAGGAGGAAAATGGAGAGTGGGAGAGAGAAGAGCGGAGCATAGCCAGTAGAAGAAGACACACACGCACAAGAGAAGCGTACCGTGGTGGAGAGGGTCGCTTCTGTGGGTTCAGGGGCCCCGCTGTCGCTCTGTCTTTGACCTTGAGGGGCTGCCTTTTCTCTAGTGTTTAAGCCTCTCCAGCACTCAGCAAAAAGCCCCGTATGTGGTAAATGCTCAGTAATGAGTCAATTACCATAAATGGGTGACGTCTGCCTTTGGAATGAGGCCAGGATGGGGCACGCAGAGCGCAAGCTGCCGCCCGGCCCAAACCTTTGGGATTTCCTCGCCCCGAGATGGTAAATCACTTGTTGGGCAAGCAAGTAACGCGGTTACCTCTGCCCCAGACAGCATCAAAATGAAATGTCAGCAAGTAGTTTGGCTTTAATTCTGGAAACACTCGTGTTTCCTGCCCAGGTCAGCCTGCCTTCAGGTCCTCAGTGGTTTGATTGACAAGAGTTTCGAGAACTCTGTATGCACTTATTAGTCTAATGGACAGACTGGAAGGTGGCTGCCCAGGGCAGAGAGCTGCTTTTATGTTCCCCTGTTTACATCCTTGGGCATAACTTGCCACTGGGGAACATCTGCATTATCTAATTTATTCCTTTGAAGCATTTCATTTTTGTTGATTGCTGCTTAAAGGTCATTTCCAAATAAACATGGAACGAAAGGTCACTGCACCCAGTGGAAAAATCGGCTTTGGTCGTATTCGTTTCCAACGCTGACCTCCTCACCGGCCCAATCTGTTCTTTTGGTTGTATGTGGCTAATTGTGTTGCCCTTTCCTTCTCGGCTCTGGATTTGGGGTGGGAGTTAGCAGTTGGACGGCAACAGGTACAAATCTCGCTGCGAATCTTTATTTATGGAAGTGTGGGCAGAAGTGTGTGTGTGTGTGTTGGGGGGATTAAGTCATTTCCAGAAATCACTAGGGAGTAATACAAGTTCTGGCTGGCAGTTCTGAACAACTGTGCTCCTGGCCTGGATGAATTGGATGCCTACAGGCTTGGAGGTGAAATTGGGGATTTGCTGAAAAGGATTTTGGGAAAAGCACAAAGAAGAGACATTATGGCAAAAGACCAGGGATGTTCACCTTTGTCTGCGTTTTCCAAATAGTAAAGAAGGAAAAGACTTCAAACCAAGGGCTTGTTGATTTACTGCCCATCCTGGGCTGTGTTCTGAGAACAGATTAACTGCAGGTGGTTTGTGTGCACTGAGAGGAAAGACTTGAGCTACAAAGAGGAAGCTTTTGATGTTATCTGTTTTCTCCATCAGCCAGTAGATGTGCTATGGACCTGGGACCATGGACTTTCTTTTAAGTCTATTTATTTGTCTTGAGAGTGAGGGGTTGTGGGGAGAGAAAGGATCCCCAGCAGGCTCCGTGATGTCAGTGCAGAGCCCAATGTGAGCTCTATCCCATGAACCATGGGACCATGACCTGAGCCGAAAGCAAGAGTTGTATGCTCAACAGGCTGAGCCACCCAGGTGCCCCAGGGACCATGGGATTTTAATGGGGCCTTCACCACATGGGCCTGATGCTTGGGCAAGATGGGTGGGCTCGAGAGCTGCCCCACAGGGGCAACATCCCAGGCAGGTGTGGGTGAAAACAAAAGGAAGGGTATCAGCACATAAAGACCGGTTGCCAGGATAAGCAAAAGGAGTTGTGATCAGGAGGGTCAAGAGAATTAAGGAGGAAGATAAACAGGCAAAAACAGAGGGAGCAACAGAAGTGAAATTGGTGGCTGGGGGAGGTGAGAGAGAGAAGTGGCTTGTGTGGAGCAGGTAGAATTCCACAGGCTAGCTTCTGCGTAGACAGTGGGGCCAAGGCTCCACACTAAGGACTTGATCTGTGTCATTTCCACGTCATGGCCACTGAGTCCTCCCATGGTATCGATGATGAACTAGGGGCACCGGTCCCTGAGAGGCAGAGGCGGAGGAGAGAATCTGGCTGTGGGACACCAGGGCTCATGCCCTCTCCTGCTGCGCCACACGCCCCTCGGGGGATACGGCTGGCACGTGGACACGAGGAGGGCCACCGACAGTGGGTGCCCAAATGACGTGCCATCGTTGTCTGTTGGATTTGGCAGCCACGACCCCCACAAAAGCGTTTCCACTTGCCGACAACGGAAGTGGAATTTGGAGAACGCTTTCAGAAGTGTAGTTTGGGGGCTTGGGGGTATCTATGAAGAGAAAACATGACAGATCCTATGACCCAGCTTGTTCCTCCAGGAATGGATCCTCAGAAATGTCCTCATCAGTACTGAAAGATAAAGACAGAAGAGTAGTCGTTAGAGGGGTGCCTTGGGTGGCTTGGTCAGTTAAACGACCGACTCTTGGTTTCCACTCAGGTCATGATCTCACGGTTCGTGAGGTCAAGCCCCGCATCAGGCTCTGTGCTCCCGGTGCAGAGCCTGTTTGGGATTCTCTCTCTCTCCTTCTGTCTCTGTCCCTCTTTCCTCCCTCCCTCTCTCTCTCTCTCTCTCTCTCTCTCTCAAAATAAATAAATAACCTTAAAAAAAAAGAGTAGTCATTAGAGTGTTGTCTGTACTAGAAAGATTAGAAACATCCTAGAAGTCCTTCAGGAGGGACTGGCCAACTAGAATACAGTTCATCTCAGGGGCGCCTGGGCCGTTCAGTCAGTTAAGCGTCTGACTTTGGCTTAGGTCATGATCTCGTAGTTCGTGAGATTGAGCCCTGACTAGGGCTCTGTGCTGACACCAGAGCCTGCTTGGGATTCTCTCTCTCCCTCTCTTTGTCCCTCCTCTCCCCTCAAAATAAATAAACATTAAAAAAAAAGTATAGGTATGTATGTTTGTATGTATATATATCTGTATAAGTATATAGATGTATGGAAATACGTATGTGGGTATGTGTGTGTGTGTGTATACAGATAAACATGTACACACACACATATACATAAATGTGAACTTTTGGGGCACGATATAGAGGATGCTTGTGCAATCCGATGTGCTGCACAACTCAACAGATGACCAATGATTTGGTTCAGCCCCTGACTTAGGTAAACTAAGGCAGTCCTCCTCACTGTGCCTCTGCCCTGACACACTAAAGGACTTGTGGCCCCTTCACCCCCAACGGTGTTCCCAGGGCAGTTATTCTCAATTACAGGATCTTGCCAGTCAAGATGTGGCTCAGACACCCTGGTCATTAGCTCGGGGTCATGCCTCAGTCTGTTTATCTGTGAAGTGGTATGGTATCAGAAAGCTGCAGAAGGTGGCTGTGAAGGTCAATTACAGTGCAGCGGGCAGAGCACTTAGAGTGGCACTTTGTGCCTCGTAAAGTGTTAGCTATTGTCTGTAATTTTTAAAAATCCCTGAGGGGAGCTTGGGTGGCCCAGTCGGTTAAGCGTCTGACTCTTGGTTTCAGCTCAGGTCATGATCTCACAGTTTGTGGGTTGGAGCCCTGCATCGAGCTCTGCACTGACAGCGTGGAGCCTGCTTGGGATTCTGTCTCTCCGTCTCTCTCTGTCGCTCCCTGGCCTGCTCTCTCTCAATCTCTCAAAAAAAAAATTGAATAAATAAACATTAAAAATGGAGTTATTATTATAAAAAAGTAGAGTATAAAAGAAATTCCTGAGATGGACGTGCTACATATCCCTGCCCTCTCCACCCCTCCACCCCCTAACCAGTAGAGAATCTCCAGTCTAAGCTAGAAGGAGGTCTTTGAACCAATGGATTCATTGGTGAACTCAGCAAATTTAGTTGTTGAGCACCTACTGGGCAGGTTAATTTCCGTAGGTGCTGGTGATACAAGGCTGAGCGATATCGGTGTTATGTGTGTGCTTGGACCTTTCGTTCCCACAGGGAAGACACGCACCAATCAAACACAACACAACAACAACCCTTCCCCCGGCCCCCCACAGGTGAACACGGATAAAGGATCTGTGGCAAGTTATTTAAGTTTTCGTATGCTGATCCCAAGACCCTCACCTTTATCTGTGCCCCCTTCCTTCAATGAATATGTAATGATTGCCTCTAAGGGTTTAAAATCTACTGTGATGTGTGGTGCCATCTGCCCAGCCCCCAACCCTGATGGAGGCCTCAGGTTCCTGAAGTCGATCTTGCAGCTGAACGTTCTAACTCCCTGATGGCCAACGAGAAGGAAGGGGACGCCTCTCTCTCTGGGCCAGGCTTGTTTCCAGAGGCGAGGCCGGTGGGCTCAGGCCTCAGCTGCTCCCTAAGACTCATCCGCCACCAGGCTCATGCCCCAGTTCCCTCTAGGTCTTCTGATCTGGCTATAAAGCAATTCTTTCAGCTTTTAGCCAATTCTTGTCAGATGACCGAGGGACGTCAGAGCTCGCAGAGGCCCTGAGAGAGAAATCGGGTGGAGAGGCTGGAGGCTGAGAGCTGGCAGCATAAATGTCATCGAGAGCTACTTATCGTGCTGATGCGCTAACCGCCCTCTCTGGTTTCATGACTCACCTGGGGACTCTGGGGTCCTGGCTCCGAAAGAAAGGTTTGTTTCTGGTTCTCGGGCCCTCACAGATGCCCTCACTCAGCTCGCCTGGAGGGGCCGGAGCCAGCCTCTGCCAGCAGCAGCCAGCTGTGCTCCAGATGTCTAACTCACTCAGCCTAGCAGCTCACTCCACACTTTGTTACAGACCCTCTATCATTGAGAGGGGCCTCGGCTGGTTAGAGGGAACTCAGAGGAAAGCCACGGTGGTCCTGTGAGGCTGGGGAGGTGGAACTGATATAGGATTCAGAGGGAGAGCCCAGCGCAGGATAGGAAAGGTGGGGAAAGGCCCATTAATCATCTTTGAACACGGCATCCATCGTGGCACAGAAGATAGCATCTAACAGTGGTCTAGCCTTGTGGAGGGAGAGGATTAAACTGTCCTCACAAGAGGCTTGGGTCAGACGGAGCAAAGTTAGAGAGCAGGACGCCGCGTCTTACTGAATCTAAGACTCCGTTCACCGAAGGATATGCTATCGTTTGTGAACCACCAAAGAAGAAAAAGCAAAACACACTCTCAAAACCAATACGATTTGCTTATACTTAGAAATTTCAAGTCTTACTTATTAAAAGAACCCTTTGATGCTTGACTTTATCTTATACACACATGTAAAGGAAAATATACCTACATGCGTACCTACACGTAATACATATGTTATGAATACACATGAAGGAATATAATTGCAATTAATTGCTAGGGGACTCACTTCCTGAAACTTCTTCCTGTCTGAGCCTGATGCTTCTCAATGACTTTTCAAGTCAGAACATTTACGTCATGTATTTTTTGTCTCATTATCCAGCATTGTCCCTATCTAGAATGTTGCTGATGTAGCATTTCTTAAAAGAATCCACGAAAGAAATAAAAGCCGCTGGTGCTAATCTCTTGCGCTAAGCCACCTTCGTGGATTTAAGCCAGACGTGTGGAGGAGGGTTGCTTGGAAGGTTGAGCATCGTCAGAATATCCCGAAGTGCTGGTAGAAACACACATTGCTAGACTCCGCTGGCAGAGATTCTGATTCAAGAGGCCTGGCATGGGGCCTTAGAATTTGCATTTCTAGTAAGATCCCAGGTGATGCTCATGTCGCTGGTCCAGGGATCACACTCTGAGTAGCTCTGTTGTGGGACTGGCCCGGTCTGCCTCCTTCAGGAATGCCACTAAAGACCTCCGATTTCCCACCTCCACGTTCCCTGGTCGTCTATCTCCTAGGGGCCAAAAGAGTCCTCCTCGGCTTCTTCCCAATCTCCAAGGCCCTGCTGAGAGTTTTGTGCCTGTGTTTCCGATGTGGGCGTATGATCGGCCTTTGACGACTGCTTCCCACCTGCCACCTGGCTGACGGCAAAATGAATCCGATTTCCGAGGTGCCAAATTGGGGGTGGGGTGGTGGTTCACGCATCCTAGAACGAACAAAACGCTGTAGTTAACCTTCTCTACGTGCCTTGAGTGAGAGTGAGGCTCCCGCTGGCCTGGTGGTGGCGGTGGGAGTTTCTCCCCTGTCCCCAAGCCTCCTGGGGCTACTCAGATAGTAAACAGCCCCGCCAGGGTACCCTTTATGTTACCAGGGCTGCGGATTGGGCCAGACGGTTCACTCTGGCGATTTGAACAGAAGCTACCCAGTCTTTTCTTTTTTTTTTTTTTCTGAACAGTGCTGTTAGAAACTCTCCGATATCATTCAACGCGGCACTCCCATAAAAAGGCGAAAAGGCCTTCTTTGCGCTCTGCTGGTTAAATACCAAAGAGCAGCTGTAAGCAGAGGGGCCGGTGACATGAGTTTGTGGCAACGGGCTGCTTGTCTCCATTAGTGTCATCTACAGAGAGCTTCCCCTTAGACTTAGACGCGGGTAGGCCCTGAGGCCACCCAGCTGATCTCCCCCCCGCCCCAGGAGCCTGCAGGCATCAGCTTGGCCTGTGTTTTTTGAGACTTTAACGAGCTCCCCAGCAGGCGCGGTGTCTCCCTGCGCTTCTCGTTGCCCTAAGAGAGCCGCTTCTTTGTCTAAGACGGTGGTTCTCCACCCCAGGGTGGGTGACGGGGCCGGTTTCGCCCCTCAGGAGGCATTGGGCGATGACTGGCGACCTTAGTGGCTGTCACGTTGGGAGGGGGTGCCACTGGCATCTCGTGGGTAGAGGCCCAGGATCCTGCTGAGCATCTGACCACGCCCAGGACGGCGTCCGCCACCACAGAGGATGATGCGGCACAAAATGTCCCCAGTGCTGTGGTTGGAAAATGCTGGCCTGATACGGCAACCACGGACTCCAAGAGGTCGTACCGGACGGTTGCATTCTTCCTTGACGTCTAGAGGAGTGAGTGAAGGGAGGAAACAAGACAGTTCTGTAGGCAGCGTGCTCCGCCGCTTTCCCGCAGTGCGAGGCCGGCATTGCTAATAAAAAGCTATCGTCCACCCGGCGCCACTTGGGGACGGTTTCCCCTGCTATTCAAACAGGAAAAGAAACGGCGCATGCGCAGACTCCCGGACCCGTTAAGGAACACATTTAATGCAAAAATCCCATGCTCCTGACACTTGAGTGTATATGGGAACACCCCGGGGGGGCCGTTGAAGCTGTAGGTTCTGGCTCGTCGGGTCCAGTCGGGTCCAGACGGGGCTGAGATTCTCCATCCCTACCAGGCTCGCCACCCGAGACCTGCTAGGTGTGCCCGGTGGGGCGAGTGCATAGGTCACACGTGACGGGCGCGCCCTAACCTGGCCGGCAGCGTTCCTTCACATGTGTGATGTGATGTGGGGTGACCCACCCATCCTGGTTTGCCTAGAACTGTTCTGCGTAAAACCCAAAGTCTTGCATCGGAGAACCCCCGGATGGTCGGTCACTCTAGGAGCCCCACCGTCTCCCCAGGGGAAGGACAAGGTTGAACCGTCCAAATTTCCTTTAATGAGGAAGGTGCAGAGTCCCATGCAGGGGGGGACTCAAGGAGAGCTTTGTCTCTATTTTAGTTTCTCTCCCGTTCTGGGGATAGAAGCGGGTATGATGTCAGGAACCCCAGCTGCCTGCCGCTGGGACACGTCTGGTGTCACCAGGACTGTGCTTCTCACTCTCTCTCTCTGTGAATTATGCTGCTGCAGCCTCCGCTCTTCTCTTCTCCCCATCCCTATTACTCTCTGCTTCCAGACCCTTCCCTACCTCCTCTGGCCAGGCCATTTCCCAGTGCTAAACTTGCAGTATTTCCTGACTGGTATAGTTCTCGAGGGTTTTTGCCCTTAAGGAAGTTGAGTTTTGTGGTGGGTAGAAAGAAAGCGTGAGATGTTTCCAAACTTCATAAGTAGCTCATATTCCCAATGGGTAACAAATACACACGGCTTATAAAGGTCTGAGGGGCACCTGGGGGGCTCAATCCATTAAGTGTCTGACTCTTGGTTTCTGCTCAGGTCATGAGCTCACGGTTCGTGAGTTCGAGCCACGAGTTGGGCTCCGCGCTGACCGGGTGGAGCCTGCTTGGGATTCTCTCTCTCCCACTGTCTCTGCCCTCCCCTCCCCACGAAAAAATAAGTAAATAAACTTAAAAACAATGAAAACTTCTGAGATTTGATATAATTAAGGGCTACCATGCTGGCTGTAGTGGAGAGTCTGTGTTGATGTGGATTCGCAGGTGGATGAGGGTAGACTCAGTAAGCACATCATCTAAACGCTCCGCACGATGGTTTGTTCAATTTCTGTGTAGTTGGCCAGACACTCTGGTTAATTCCTGCCTCTGGGCCTTTGCTTAAACTGGTCTCCCACCATGATTGCCTTCTCCTCTCCTCTCTGCCTACCCCCATCCCTCACTGTTCTATAAGGATCCCGCCTTTACCATGCCCTTCTCTCTCCCAGCCCTTAATGACCTCTGCTCTAGGACTTTGGGCATGAAATGGGGGTGACACTGCTTTCCAACTGATAGTAACCCCAGTCTGGACCAATGAGGGTTCGAGGATGGGAAAGCCTCCAAGAGAAGAGAATGAATTAGCGCTTACAGTGGGGAGATTATCTTAGGGTGAGCTCCTCCCCAAACCCCCGGCCAGCCTTATCATCTCAAGCCTCATTGGTCCTTGGGACCAGCAGCTGCTCTTACTTCTCTGATTAATCTTGTCCTTGGGGGTTTCCGTGAGATCCTGTTCTGGAAATCTTGCCTGGGGGTATGCACTGTAAAAATTAAGAGTCTTAAAATATTGTAGGTCATCCCTCATTTATCTGACAAATATTTATTAAGGGTCTTCTCTGTTCACCAGCGGGATAGCACACATTCATTATAATTCCCTTTGGAGCTGAAAAACCTAATTTGTATATGTGTTAGAACAGCAGTGGACAAGTCACATAGTTAGCTGTTTTGCATGGATGTGTTTACGTTGTTCTCCTGGTTTCTGGATGCCGAGGACCATGTGTTTCATTTATTCTGCAGCTGTGATTCGCAGCTTGGGGTTCCTGAGCTTGAAGGGACTGCCTAGTATCATGTTTATTAATTATTAATATTTCCAAAGGCCAAAACGAGGCAAAGGCAAATTAAAATCCAATTTCTTTGCTTTTGGCTGGAATGACAGCCACTTAGCTCTGCAGCTCTGGTATCTTATATTGATCTGAAGCTCTGATTAGTAGTTACATCAGTGTGTCTTGAAGGGATTAAAAATGGGGAAAATAATTAACCCTTGTTTAACATCGCTTGCCTGGCAGAATTCTTTCAAACTATTTTTGGGGGGATGGGGTTAGGAAAATAATAACAGGTGGCTTATAGTTAGCACAGAGGTGGTTACACATGGGACAACCAGTGCTTGTTAAAATGAACACAAAGTAGACTTTGGTATTAAAATGGACCAGAGAGTGCTTCCCCACTGTGGCCATAGAAGGTTCTAGAAGAACTCAGGGTAGGCTTCTCAACCCCAGATGGAGGCACTTCAGGAGACAACATTCTAAAGTCCAACTGCCATGTGGCCCCCTGATGGCAGCTGGGTATGTATTGGGGGCCCTGCAGGAAGCCCCTCTTTTTTGTACTTTTCTGGAGCTGGTGGGAGGAGAACAGGAGAGTCAGCTTTGACCGCTTTGCCCTGTGCTTGTGGGTACTTCCCTGGGAATATCTGGGGAGCATTTGGGATGACCAGAGGAACGGGGTCTCCGGTGGGCAGTGGGAGCTCACCCGTCTGTGGGAGCCTCAGGGCTCAGATGTTCTGTCTGAGCCGTGGCCCCGCCAACCATCTGTCTGTGAAACTGGAAGGCGAGAGTGTGACAGGCTTGCCTGGTGGTGACAGGCGGTCCCCAGGGTGCTCCGGGAGGAGCAGGAGCGTGTGCATGTGGGAGGGAGGGAAGGAGGGAGGGACCTTCCTTGGGCCTTTGGCTCTCATCACTTAGAGACTACCTCATTCTGCAGCTGGCCTGTTGAAGAGCTAATGAGGTGCAGACAATTCTTGGAAATGATTGATTAAAATAAATCATGGAAAATTTCAAGGGCACCCGGCTTTCCAAAGAGCTGGGTGTTTTAAACATCCAGGTGCCTTTAGATACAAGCACAGAGTCTATTTTATGGACTGATGGTCTTGTGCTGAGGTTTTGTAGTACCTGGATTGGGTGTCTTTACTGGCTTTAGGCATTATGATTTAAGCTCAGTGCAACTTGTTTCCTGTATTCATCTTCTTTTATACCTTACCAAAATATTTTTAAATTATATATATGTTTTTAAAATTTTTAATTGTTTATTTATCTGCTTTTGGGGGGGGGCGGGTAGGGGCAGAAAGAGAGGGGGACACAGAATCCAAAAAAAGGCTCTGAGCTGTCAACACAGAGCCCGACGTGAGGCTTGAACCCATGAACTGTGAGATCATGAGCTGAGCTGAAGTCGGATGCTTAACCAGCTGAGCCACCCGGGAGCCCCCGCCAAAATATTTTTAAATTATAAAAGGAACATAGCATTATAGAAAGGGGGAACGCTCTACCTTCTCGTCACCCGATGCCCCAGCTAATTTGTCTGAATTTCCTTCTTAGTCTTCTGTTCCTCGTGTATTTTTTTACTACTGTCATAACAAAATGGCATATTTTTTGTCTATCGCTTTTTTTCACAAAATATGATATCATAAATACTTCCTATGTTGCTATGATCTTTATCATGTTCACTAACCGTGTAAAACTCCACTGCATTTATGTTCTGTAATTTAACTATCCTTTGGTTGAACATTAAGATGATCCATATCTTTTTCTCCCTATAATTTAAATGGTTTTATTAAGCGCGTTCCTGAGAAATCCTACTGATGGGCCACCCTCATTAGCAGGAGCAGGGGGCACAGGGCAAAATGCAGGGTTCCATCATTCTGTTTAATTAGGCAAATGATTTACTCGAGTGCCTTTCACGTGGAAGGCTTTCTGTCTGTATTGTTATTGTAGGTCCCCACTGAGGTTTTCTGAACATGCGGCCAGACTGTAAAAGCGTTGCCAATTATGATGACTTTAGGTAAAAGGCCAGCGTGAATCTGTGTCAAGTTTCAATTACGTAGTATTTTGAATTTCCGTAGTATCTTACTATGAAAACAACTACAGTATTCTTGATTCGGGGATGTGTTCAGGCACGGAATGGGAAAGTCAGCTGTTCGCAGAATGCCTGGAAAGTACCCGAACCATTTTTGTTAGCTCTGGTATCCTGACCCATGTCCCTGTAGTTTTGCTTCCAATAATCATTTTCCTGGATGAGCTGCGAGGCTGGGACTCTGATCCGACAGCCTAGGATGACTAAGGACTCACAGAGTGTGAAATGTGGGGGAGTTGGGGCCAATGGGAGATGTGGGGGCCAGCCCCGGCTCTGGCACCAACCGGCTGCCGGCCCAGGGTTTGTGCGGCCACCCGGGAAGCCAAGAGGCTTGGACCAGAAGCTCTCGGAGGGGCTTCCCAGCGCTGAATTTTATGGTGTAAGCCACAGTGACGTGCCGCCTTGTGTTAGCCGGAACCGCCATAACAAAGCACCACAGACCGAGTGGCTTACACAACAGAAATGTACTCTCTCGCGGTTCTGGCAGCTGGAATTCTGAAATCAAGGTGTCGCAGCGTTGGCTCCTACTGAGGCGCCCGAAGGAAGGGTCCATTCAGGCCTTTCTCCTGGGCTTGCAGATGGCCGTCTTGTCCCTGTGGCTCTTCACATCGTCTTTCTTGTATATGTGTCCCTGTGTCCAGATTTCCTTTCTATAGGGACACCAGTCACATCGGGTTAGAGACCACCCTAATGATCACACCTTGACTTGATCACCTTCATAAAGACCCCATCTCCAAATAAGGTCCCATTCTGAGGGACTGGGGGTTAGGACTCCAACATGTGAATCTCGGGGGTGGAGGGAGACAGGACATTGGTCAACCGATAAGAGCCCCAACAGTGGAAGTTGAATTGGGAAGTCGGTCTACCTCCCTGTTAGGTTGAGAAAGTCCCCCTTAGCACAAAGAGATGACTTCCTCCCTCCCTCCTTCCCTCTTTTCTTTTCTTTTCTTTTCTTTTCTTTTCTTTTCTTTCTGTTTCTTTCTCCCTTCCCCTACCCCTTCCCTCTTTTTCTTTCTTTCTTTCTTTCTTTCTTTCTTTCTTTCTTTCTTTCTTCTTTCTTTCTGGCACAAAAGAAAGCCTCAGCTATACTTGGTAAAGTGTTGGTGCCAGTTTTGTGGTCTGGCACTGTTTTGCTTTGGCAGTTTAATCAGAGAATCAACGTTCAGCATAGGAGGGACCTCAGAGGTCACCTGAGGTCCAGCTCTTACACTTGGAAGTTTCAGAGAGGAAAGAGCTGGCTCAAGATTGCCCAGTGAGTTATTGGCAAAAGCAACAACAACAACAAAACAAAACCAAACAAAGAAAAACTTGGAGCTCAAACAGCAGTGCCCCGATTCCTTGGAACCAGCCTGCGTGCTTCCTCCTTGATTTCTTGCGTCACTGCTGACACCCTGTCAGGCCCTCAAGTCCAAGGGCACACCTGGCTTAAATGACAAATACCTCCCTTCGTGGCCACACGGATGCTGTGGTGCACAAGCTCACAGAGCCAAAGGAGGGCTTTACTGAACAAGAACTCAGGTGTCTGAGAAGGTTCTTTGGCTAGGGGGGTGTTTTATTGGTTTTATTCACCTTTCACAGATGGTTTTTGGGAGAAATTTGAAGTGATGTGTTTAAGGATGAGTTAGGTTTCCCTACAGTGATTTGTCATGGGGGTGGGGTGGGAGGGTTGGCGGGGGGAGGGGCAGGCATGGAAGAGACAGGAATCTTGGCCCATCTGGCAGAAAGGCTAGCGGGAAAATACGGCATGAATTCACTTAGGGATGGATCCTTCAGAAAAATGGAGAGCCTGGTCAGATGTCTGGGGAGCTGGTACCCGTCTGCCCAAGCAGCAAAGGGATGGGGAGGGTGGGGTCATCGTGTGTTTGTGTTAGGGGCAATTCCTGGCGCTTGGGGGCTTTCCTGCCTGCATGTGGTAGAAACGTTTGGACTCAGGGTGTATTGTTCCCTGGTGGCCGAGACAAAATGCCACAGCCTAGGGGACCTAAAACAACAGAAATGGATTCCCTCACAGTTCCGGAGGCCACAAAACCAGAAAATGGGCTGCAGGGCCATGCTCTCTGAAGGCCCTTGGGGAATCCTTCCTTGCCCCATCCAGCTGGTGGTGGCTTCTGGTCCCCCTTGGCTGTGGCCACATCACTGCGGGCTCTGCCTCCATCTTAACGTGGCTTTCTTGTCCCCGTGTCCTTGTCTTCGTTGCCCCTCTATCTCTTGTACGTACGCGTGTCACTGGATGTAGCACCACCTGGTTAATCCAGGGTGACCTCTTCTCCAGACCTGCAAAGACCCTTTTCCCAAATAACGTCACATTCACGGGCACCAGGGGTTAGGATTTAAAGGTATCTTTTGGGGCGCCTGGGTGGCTTAGTCGGTTAAGCATCTGAGTCTTGATTTCAGCTCAGGTCATGATCTCATAGTTTGTAGGGTCGAGCCCCGAGTGGGGCTCCGGGGTGACAGCACAGAGCTTGCTTGGGATTCTCTCCCTCTCTCTCTGCCCCTACCCTGTTCATGCATGCATTTGCATGCTTTCTTCCTCTCTAAATAAATAAATTTTTAAAAATTTTAAACGTTATCTTTGGGGGCAACCATTCAATGCACTACATGGGGCTTCTCGGATGACTCTGCACAGCACCCATGCATTTCCAGCCCCGGCCTTGCCCCCCCCCGCCCCCCAATCCGGTCTGATGGGACCTGGAGAGACTTGGAGGTCTGCTCCTCTCTCTGACTACGGACAGCTGAGAGACCACCTCCCCACCTTCTTGCCTTCTGCACGCCAGGGGGGTTCCCTTCCCACCATCCCATCTACTGTGGCTCCTGATTGGCTGGTCCTGTTGACAGTTTGACAGTAGGAAACCACCACCCTCTCTGGAAAGTTTCATCCACCCCTATCCTCGGGCCTCTATGAGCCTCAGCTAGTGAGATGACTTTAGTTTCTGCTCCTGCTTGGAGAGAGGAATAACGTTTATTGTAAGCCTGCCTCCCTCCCCATTCCCTGGGGCCTCTTAGGGTCTTTGCAAGCCCCCAGAGAACTCCTGCATTTTGGGGTCTCATCCCACATTGCACCGAGCATATATTAAAATGCTCCCACAATCCATATTAAGTATGTTCTTTCCCCCATAAAATAATCAGGAAGATTTTTATAATTTTGCCTTGGAAATCATTTGGCTCCAGGCTGATTTAATTTATGATCGGCTGTGATTTCTTGGCCATTATTGTGCATACTTAGAAATTCTCCTGAAGTGAGAAAAGCTAACCTCTGATTGTTATTTGAATGTAATTAAATTTTTATGAACACCAAAGTCAACAATTAACAAGGTTTTATAGACATTTAAACACTTATTAATTTAAATTTCCAGGTTTTTTTTCTTATTGAGCTAAAAATCTAATATTTTTTTCAATGCTTACCCATTTCATGGGCTGCTGGAAAACTTGGGGACCCCAGATACCGGTCCACTAGCTTCTGATGGCTAAGATGGCCCTGCTCTTCCCTTGGCCTCGCCTCATCCTTCCTGGAGTTTCTCCTGCCAAGTCCCAGGCTTCTCCAGCAGGGTGTCCAGCCCCTCTCTGCAGTCTCCTGGGACTGCCCGTGTCCCCTCCCCAAGCCGCCTGACACGAGCACCTTGGACTGTCACTTATGTTTTCCCTCTGCCCTGAACGTCCTGGTTCCCAATCTCTCTGGGGACTTCTGTTTTTTGGATAACCCACCCTGGCCCAATTTCCTAATTTTGACATCATGACCTTCTTCAGTCTGGCCCCACCATCCCAGCTCCTGTGACAGGGCCAGCTTCATGGGCGTGAGACCGATTTGGGAGTGCAGGGTCTCGTGCTCAGAAAGGCTCTGCACTTGGTTTAATGCCCTGCTGTCACCATCTTGAGATTTCCTAATAATTTTATCTCCAAACTTGGGTTTTGTAAGCAAAATCTGCTGGGACCCTGGAGTCCTCAGTGAGCAGAGAGATGCAGAAGAAAAGAAGGGCTTTATTAGTTAGTCCTTTTTTTAATGTTTATTTTGGGGGGGGGCAGAAAGAGAGGGAGACAGAGGATCCAAAGCAGGCTCTGCGCTGACAGCTGCGAGCCTGATGCGGGGCTCGATGTGGGCTTGATGTGGGGCTTGAACTCAGGAACCGTGAGATCATGACCTGAGCTGATGTCGGATGCTTAACTGACTGAGTCACCCAGGTGCCCCTTAATTAGTACTTTTTTTTTTAAGCTTATTTATTTTATTTTGAGAGAGAGAGAGAGAGACAGTGCAAGATGGGGAGGGGCAGAGAGAGAGGGAGGCACAGAATCCCATGCAGGCTCCAAGCTGCTAGTGCAGAGCCTGACACAGGTGCTTGATCCCATGAAGCCCTGAGATCATGACCTGAGCCAAAGCCAAGAGTCTGACGCTTAACTGACGGAGCTACCCAGGTGCCCCTTAATGATATTTTAACGGCACTCTTCCGCCGACCTTTTGAATAAGTGGTCCCCTGTTTGCATTTTGTGCCAGGCCCTACAAATTGTGTAGTCTGTCCTGCCTAGTCATGACGGTGGGCAGGGGCCAAGTGCGGGTCCTGGTGGTTCACGGTGTCACCGGAGAAAGGCACCGGTGAAATCAGATGCTTCCAGGCAAACCCAAGTGTGTTAGTTTCCTTGGGCTGCAGAAACAGAGTACGGAAATCCTTGTCGTTTGAACCACCACAGATTTCTCATCTTACAATTCTGGATGTCAGAAGGGCCAACAGAAGGGCTAAGATCAAGGTACTGGCGGGGGCTGTGCTCCTTCCGGGGACTCTGGGGGCCAATCCACTTCCTTGCCTCTCTGGCTTCTCGAGGCCGCTGGCATCCCTTTGCCCTGACCTCTGTTCACATCCTCATGCCTCCTACCCTCCTTTGACTTTGCTGCCTCCGTCCTTTCCCTTGTGGGGACCCTTGTGATGACGCTCGGCCCACCCAGAGAACCCAGGGTAATCTCCCCACCTCGAGCTCCTTTGCTCAACCGCAGCTGCAAATACCCTTTTTCAGTGGGAGGTCCCCATTCATGGGTTTCAGGGACGAGGAGGACGTGGGCCTCTTCTGCCTACCAGAGGAAGCTATTCGTTTTCCAGCCTAAATCTCTAAATATGCACCCAGGGCACATTAGGTTTTGTGGGTTCTGAAGTTTATGCAATTTTAAGGGTCCTCTTTAAGAAAAAAAATTAGAAATTTTGATATTAAAATGAATATTACTTTAGTCTGAGGAAGAAATCACAAGACCTTAGCTTGAGGCCCTTTTCTTCTGAGGCTTCTGGGCAGTTATCAGCAACGACATGTGCCCTGGTCTGCTAGGTGGTAAACCTAGAACATTCTCCACTTCCTGCAACGTAGGTGCTCAGTTGATCTTGGAGTACCGGGGTCCCACAGAGTGCCTAGCATGGATCAGAGGCTTGTGAAATAGGCGTTGAGTAAAGGCAGGCAGGCAGGCAGGAAAGAAGGAAGGAAGGAAAGAAGGAAGGAAGGAAGGAAGGAAGGAAGGAAGGAAGGAAAGAAAGAAAGAAGGGGAGGAGGAAGGAAGAAGGGAAGGAAGGAAAGAAGGAAGTTAGGAAAGGAAAGAAGGAAGTTAGGAAAGG